>NC_072731.1:201507899-201583974 GCF_026930045.1 Uloborus diversus
TAAGAAAACAAAAATTCGCACCTTACATCCTTAAATTGATGCGACAACAAGTCTAAAGGCCGACAATATTTGTGTCGGCAAACTAATATAAGTGCAAGAAGTGATCCAACAAACACCACTGTTAATACGCCGATTGCAACTAAGACAACAGACTCCATCACCATTATGTTTCCGATTGATGTATAAAAGTGAAGGATAGCATGAACGGCTAAGTGTTTGACAAATTAAATGCAATAAACATAAGAAGCACAATACAAACGAACAATAGAGTGGTAGCGTTTAGTTTAAACAAACATTTGCTAATGTTCGAAACAAGAAAAACAAAACATTAAGCCAGAAAAAATGAGACCGTTCAGAAATGCATTAAACGTTTTGATGGGGGAAATATTTTGTAATTTACAATCTTTTGTTCACCCACCACATTTCAAAAACTAAAGCTAGCACCTCCCCCATAACGATGTGTTTTGTTTACACACATTTTACATTTAGCAATAGTGATGCCACATCATAATAAAATATACAAGTTCTTGTACTCTTTATCTGAAAAAAAGTTCGGTAAATTTTATGATGATCGGACAAATTTTGAATACATCCTTATTTACTTACATGAGAAATAATATTTTTATGATATTTATATTACCTTTTTAAAAAAGTCAGTTAATAATTAATTTATTAACTGTAGCTGAGCACTACTTCCAAATTTACAATGTTTTGATCACGTGAGAAACAGAATGTGGTAAAAAAAGTAGTAAAAATTATACTATTAAATTATTATTTTTAATAGGAATTTCATCACAAGCAGGTCTAACTATGTAAGTAGAACCCTACGCTAGTAGGTTTTATGCAATTACACAAAATTTAAGGTTCGTACTCGTTCACATGTTATCACTTCAAATTACACGTGCATGCATTTGCTCATTTTTTAAAAATATTATTAAGGTCTCTGTATTGTAAGTTTGTCAACAAACATTTTCAATGTAAGAAAATGAAAATGGCGTGATAAAGATTCTTCATTGAATTTATGATATAAAAATGTTGAAGGTACAAAGTTCTAGATCTGTCTGAGAATGCTACTCTTTGTGTATCCACGGATAGAAACACATTTAACTTAGTCATCTGTTAGTATTGAAATCAAGGGTGAATCTAGTGAGTTTTCTAGTGGGGGACGGATGATTTGTTAACTGATCTATTTCTTCCAGGCCCGCCATTTGGGCGATCAGGGGAGTCAATTGCGGCCCTCACTGAATTTTAGAAACATAATGAAATTTGGCATTTTTTCCCGAATAGTTGTTTTTTCCTTTTTAAACACACTATTCCCTATTGTACACGAAAATTATTTGCCCCTCCCCCACTGTAATTTTTTCAAATGACTGCCTACTGCGTAATATATCTGATTTATGGGGGGGGGGGGGGGGGGCTGTGTGCCACAGCGTTTTTATCTAAGACCCCCTGATATCATTCCTTTTCTTTTCCATTGAGAAAGGTATTCTAATCTTACGTTTTAGAAATTCAGTTTCATCTAATAATTTCGAGGGAATATTTCAGAACCCTCTCCCTCTAACATTGTGAAAAATTGTCTGAAATTGCATTTTTTAAACTTTAGTTTCGAAACGTTACCTGAAGACAGTCTTTGAACTCATTATCCTTCTTGAGATGTCTACAATCACATCTGTAAGGCTTAAATTTTTTGCAAAATGACCGTAAGAAGGAAGTCATACTCTCAACATCATCAAAATGGACCTTTAGAACTTCAATTTGAAAAGATTACTGGTGCAGGGTCCCTTGTATTCGTCCTTGAGTGAAGCAGGGGTCTGTCCAGGATTTTTCACAGGGTCCGTTTTTTGTGAAAAATCAAATAATTTTGTGAAAAAAGAATTAATTTTGTGAAAAATCAAAAATTTTCGCAAAAAAAAAAAAAAAAAAAAAAATTGTTAAAACGAAATTTTAGAATTTAGAGATGGCACAAACTGCATCAATTAAACTTAAAGTTGAGTATTTTCCTCTTCTATGGCGAGAAAATCATTCTGGATTTTTTTTCTGATATTTGGCGGGAGGGGGGGGGGCATCGCTCTTTCAAGTATCAATATTTATCTACCATTCTGCATTATGTTAAATTATACTAGATATATTTCTATACAATATTTAAAATAATTGTAACAAAAATATAAATAAATAAAACAAAATTCAGAATAGGGTTTAGCATTCAACTTTTTGACCCAAGACACTCTTAAAAAGCACAGAATTTCGTTTAAAAATTATAAATTCCGTGATTTTAACAAAAATAAAAAGATATTTCAATTGTTTACCTCTTAACAAAGCGTAATAATCATCAAAAATTTGAAAAATAGGATTCCCATAGCAGATGCAAAGAGATCGCAATTCTCAAAGCGAAGGCATCAAAAGTATAAAAACGGCTTGTAAAAGAAATATTTTTCATAAAATTATTTTAAAATTGCATTTTAGAGTCCTATGATAAACATATTTTTAATATCTGTGGACATAATTGACCCAAAAAATAAATAAATAAATAAATAAATAAATAAAATAAAATAAACCATCTATTCAGCATTTTAATTTTTGACTCATAACAGAAAATGGAATTTTGCTTTAAAAACTTGAAATGAGAGTTCTAGCAGAAATAAAGAGACTTTTCATTTATTTGAATCCTAATAAAGCGAAGTTAGCTTGAAAAAAGAACAAAATATGATTCTCATATCGAATGTTAAAAGATTGCATTTTTCAAAATGTAGACATCTAAAGAAAAAAAAACGGTGATTAAAAGAGTTTATTTAAAGTTAATCATCCTTGTTAGCATCGAAAAATCAAAATCCATATAATTTTCTCCCAAAATAACAATTAAACATCGCACCGCACCGTAAAAACGCAAATATTGACAAGCCGACAAAATGATGAGAATATTTTCTAATCAAGTCATTATAAAGGTTCAACGCCAGACGCTAAGTGGTGATAGTTTTGAAGTTGGTAACCCTATCTGAAGCGATCATATTTTTTCCTCACCCTTACTATCCCTTGGCAGTTCTAAGTTCATTTCGCAGATATATATTATTATTGTTTATTAAATCATAAGCGGAAAAAAGTGCTTACCAATGCTTTATATTCAGAAAAGTTTACAACAACACCGCTGCTAATTAGCTGTGATAAAACAAACAACCATTAATATTTATTTGGCAGTAGCAATTATTTATCGCTTGCAGGAGCATCGCAAGAGTGCCGATTTTTTCCTTCTTTTTTCAAAATTAGCCAATTTTGTATGAGCTGATCCCTCTAATTTGACTTAAAAAAAGGTTCCAAAAATGATCGGTTTATACACAGAAATATGCATTATTTTGCTTTCAAATTTGCTCTTTCAATAAACAATTTGTGACAGATCCGATCTTGTTTATCAGAATTTTGTGAAGGGTCCGTTTTGTTTGATCGGGATTTTGTGAAAGGTCCGTTTTGTTTAATCGGGATTTTGTGAAAGGTCCGTTTTGGTTGATCGGATTTTTGTGAAGGGTCCGTTAACGGACCCAAATATCCTCTGGCCAGACCCCTGTGAAGTCATATCTACTGTAAGATAATGTTTTTGCTAAAATTAAATAAATATTGTAACGGATTCGGTGCGACTTCCACTTTCTTGAAATGAAGACACAGTTCTTGATAAAAACACAGGAAATTTATTTACACTATGTACAGGAAAGATCTTCAACCACTGCTAAATTATTCATCAGCAATTAAGCAATTATCACACAACACCGTAAACTCAACGTTTACACACGTATTTACTTCCAAATACGAAAACAACACAGCGAAATGCCTCGCTATAAACAGAGCAAATACACACTCTCAGTTCGAAATCCTCAATCGAAACTAACTGTTTATCCATCGCTAACGGCTTAAATACACCGAAAAGAAATCTCTCAAATATTCCAGAAAATGCTACGACGTTCTACAACTACACTTCCAGTGATAAAATCAGTGAATGAAATAAGAAAAAAAATAGGGGGTTGTATACTTTAGCCATATGAAAAGGGGTTGTATATTCATTACGGGAAACTATTTACAGGTTACGTTCCTACAATAATTACTATTTACAGGATTTGTAACATTGCCCCCTTCCTAAGGACTGCACGTCCCGGGCAGTACAATCCCCAGAAAAGGTGCCAAACTTCTATCACAAGTTTACAAATATACACATTAATTAATAACTAACAGATACAGAAAACACAATAATAACAAGAAATATTACTAAACATTAAAAGCAAAAATTATCTACAACTTTTATGTTATCAACCATGGTTGTTTACGTAATACTCATGAACTATGGCCATAGTATGGGGCTAACCGATCATAATGAACAACCCTGGGTTTTGCATTAGGTGATTTTTGGATCCTCACTACGACGTCATTTAGTCGGTTAAGGACTTTGTAGGGTCCATCCCAATGCGACTGCAATTTGGGTGACAGACCTTTCCGTCGGATGGGATTCCACAACCAAACCCTGTCGCCTTCGTTGAATTCATGTCCAGTAGACCTTGTGTCGTATCGGGTCTTCATCTTCTCCGCCGCGATGTTGATTCGCTCTCGTGCGAAGTTATGAACGTCTTCCAACCGGGCCTGGAGATCCTGGATGTACTCCTCAGGCGATGAAGGCGCATCCGAAGGACGACCGAAGACGAGATCACAAGGTAGCCGAAGCTCTCGTCCGAAGAGCATCTGAGATGGGGCAAATCCGGTAGTCTCGTGGACAGCACTGCGGTAGGCCAGCAGGAACAAAGGTAGCTTCTTGTCCCAATCCTGTTAATTTCTGGATACCATAAGCGAGAGATTATTCAGGATTGTGCGGTTAAATCTCTCCACCATGCCGTCCGATTGTGGGTGTAGTGGTGTTGTCCTAGTTTTCTCAATTCCGAGAATTTGACATAGGCCCTTAAACACAGCAGAGATGAAATTCCTCCCTTGATCGGAATGAATCTGCAAAGGTGTTCCGTATCTCGAGATCCAATGTTGGACTAGAGTCTCTGCTACGGTGGTAGCCTCTTGATCTGGAATGGGATATGCTTCCGGCCATTTGGTGAAGTAGTCGATGGAAACAAGAATGTATTTGTTCCCATCAGCAGTTCTTGGTAGAGGACCCAGAATGTCGATCCCAATTCGTTCGAAAGGAGCTCCAACCTTGTACAGATGTAGCTTCCCTCTGCTTCTCTTCTTCGGTCCTTTACGAGCAGCACAAGCGTCACAAGAATGGCACCACTTCTCCACGTCATCCTTCGCCTTGCTCCAGAAGAAGCTCTCCCGAACTTTATTGAGGGTTTTCAAGACACCAAAATGTCCTCCAGTCGCACTACTATGTATTTCTTTCAGAACATCTGAAATCCTTGATCGGGGAAGTAGTAACTGCCACCTAGATGTTTTGCCGTCGTCAAATTCCCATTTCCGGTTCAGTACGCCGTTCCGTAAATGGAGTGAGTTCCATAAAGCCCAGTATCTTTTTGTTGCTGGACTGAAGATGGAAACGTCCTGCCAGCTAGGGCGTCGACTGTCACTTTTCATGAACTCTAAAATTGGTTTTATGTCGGGGTCTTCAAGTTGATCTTTCCGAACTTGGTCATCACTCCATGGATCAGGTTCTGATGATGTTGGAGTCACTGTCACCTGATAGGCAGTAGGGCTAGTCGTTCCATACTGTTTCTCGATTCGGGAACAATAATTGCAGTTCTCAGGACAGGGTCTCCTTGATAAAGCGTCAGCATTACCGTGAGATAACCCTTTTCGATGCTTGATCTCCATGTCATATTCCTGGAGCCGCTGTATGCATCTGGCTATCTGGCCTTCCGGATTTTTGAAGTTCAAAAGCCAAGTTAATGAGGCATGATCTGTCCGAAGTAGAAATTTTCGGCCGTAGAGGTAATGATGGAAGTGTTCTACAGCTTTCACTATGGCCAGTAACTCCTTTCTGGTGACGCAGTAATTTCGCTCCGACTTTGATAAGCATTTGCTCCAGTAAGCGATGACATGTTCATTTCCGTCAATTTCTTGGGATAAAACAGCTCCGATGCCCTCGTTGCTCGCATCAGTGTCCAGGATGAAGGATTTTTCAGGCTGAGGATAGGCGTTGATGTTAAAGCCTCCTTCAGTCGTAGAAATGCATCTTCGCATTCTTTGGACCATTCAAACTTTTGCTTGCTCTCCGTCAGCTTATGCAAAGGTCGTGCAATGTTGGAAAAACCCTTCACAAACTTCCTATAGTACGTGCAGAGCCCCAGGAAACTTCGCAGCTGATGGATGTTTTCGGGACGACTCCAACTCTTGACCGCAGATACCTTCCCTGGATCGGTTTGCACACCCTCAGAAGAGATGATGTGACCAAGATAGTTCACTTCCCTGCGGAACAAATTACATTTGGACGGACTTAACTTCATATTGGCTTCCTTAAGCTTTTGCAGCACCTTCCTAAGATTTGCCTGATGTTCTTCGAAGCTGCGTCCCACGATGATGATATCGTCTAAGTAGACCTTACAGGATTCGTAAGAGAGTCCTCTTAACACTGTCTCCATAAGACGCTCGAACGTAGCTGGTGCATTGCAGAGGCCGAAGGGCATCACTTTGAACTGCCATAAGCCTTGTCCAGTTGTAAACGCTGTCTTCTCTCGGTCATCAGGGTGTATCTCAACCTGCCAGTAGCCGCTCTTCAAGTCCAGGGTCGAAAACCACTTGTGTCCGGAAAGAGTGTCCAAGGTGTCGTCTATCCGTGGAGGAGGGTAACTGTCTTTCTTGGTGATTTCATTCAGTCGTCGGTAATCGACACAAAATCTGGTGGAGCCATCTTTCTTTCGGACCAAGACGATGGGAGAGGCCCAAGGACTGGATGAAGGTTCGATTACATCATTCTCCTTCATCTCTTTCAGAAGGGTTTCAACCTCTTCCTTTTTAGCGAACGGTAGTCGTCTTGGATGCTGTTTAATAGGGGGGTGTTCTCCAGTGTAAATCCTATGCTGCGTTAAATTCGTACGGCCAACATCCTCCGATGTAGATGAAAACAGATGCTTGAAGTCGTCCACTTGTTCCGCAGCAGTTCTTTGATCCTTCGATAAGGGTGCACTCCCAATTAACTTCGATGTCAAGGACTCAGAAGACACAGTCTCGGGGGAATTGATTCTTCTAATGATGCAGTTTACGGGAGTACAAGTTGCTAACACTTCGCCTTTCCGGATATTCCTTGGCCTTTCACTCACGTTGGCGACTCTCACAGGAATTACATCCTTAGAAAGGTCCACAAGCGTAGATGCTACCAGCACTCCTTTTAGGCTATTGCTTAGGTTAGGGTATTCAATGAGTCCAAATCGAAAACTATTGCTTTCTTCAAGGGAGCCAGGTATTAATGATTCTGACCTTGAGGGAATTGATAAATCTGTTTGAGCTATTATTTGATGAGCGGATTTTACATCACTCTCTGCAGGGAAAACGGCTATGTCTTCTCTCATCGAGTGCAGCTCATTAGTCTTGAAGTCGAGAGTGAAGTCATATTTCTTCAAAAAGTCCAATCCGAGAATGAAGGGGTCCGTGATATTAGCGACGAATGCCGTATGATGGTAGGTGGCATTCCCAAACACTATTTCCAAGTCCACTTTACCGTCAATCTCAATTTTGTCACCTGTCACAGTCTGGAGACTTACGCGTGGCGATGTCCACAGCAGTTTCAATCCGAATTCACGAGCCACATCTGTCCTAATGATTGTCACATTGGCTCCAGTGTCAACAATCAGTCTGCAGGGGTTCCCATTTACATGTGCGTAAATGAAAAGTCCATCACTGCCACTACTAGAAGAGGAAATCTGCAGAGCTTTAGTGGTGGTGATTTCCTTCCCTCGCGTAGCTTGGCGAGCCGGACAACTCCTTCGCAGGTGTCCTTCACTACCGCATTTCCAGCACTTCTGCTCTTTTTTCTTTTGTGCTGTTATGCTGCTCAAATGTCTTGTCAAGTCACCGAGTTGTCTCTCAAGTTCAGCGAGGTGGGACGACCTGGAATCAGACTCATCAGCTTCCTGAGTCCGGATTAGATGGCGATCCACACGGGTTGCTTCTTGGGCGGCCTCGTATCTCATCGCATACACAACGGCAGAATTCAGGTCTTTGACATCCGCCATCCGTAGAGCTTTCTGGATTTCCGGATCTCGAACCCCGTCGATGTAGTAGTTGAGTGCCAGGTTGTCTCGAACATCCGCAGGGCAGTCGTAAAAAGCAAGATGAGACAGTCTCTCGATGTCCACCGCAAGCTCTTGCAGGGTTTCCCCAGTTTTCTGGAAACGGGACTTCAACTGGAGTCGGCTGAAATCTTTCTGGCACTTCTCACCGAAGCGAAGCTCCAACGCAGCTGTGAGGGCGGCGAAATCCAGGCGCTGGCTGTCCGGAAGGGTCTGGAGAATGTCCGCTGCGTCACCTCTCAGGGATGCTGCAAGATGACAGGCCTTGGTAGCAGAGTCCCATCCGTTCGCTTCCGCCACTATCATGAATTGAGTTTTGTAAACCTGCCACGAAGTTTTCCCATCAAATGTGGCAAGTTTAATGGACGGTCGAGCAACCGATGTGGGAGCGCCAAACTGTACAGAGCTGCTTTCCGCGGTCGCCAATCTCCTTTCCACGTCCTTAACGATCTCTTCTTTAAGTAGATGAAATCTTCTATCTTCTTCTTCAAATTTATTTTCTACAGCATTGAATCGGCTTTCAACGGTATCAAATTTTTCTTCAATACCATCAACTCGATGCTCTATGTCATTAAATTTATTTTCCATCACAGTCTTTACCGAAATAAGGTCGTTTTTAATTTCTTCTTGGTTAGACGTTAAGTCCTTTTGCAGCACCGTTAAATCGCTTTTTAACTGGTCTTGATTTGCCAACATACTTGCAGTCAGATCACTTTTTAATTGTTCTTGATTAGCCGCCATATCATTTTTTATTTGTTCTTGATTAGCCGCCATATCATTTTTTATTTGTTCTTGATTAGCCGCCATATCATTTTTAACAGAGTTGATTGCATCAAGAAGTTGTTTTAATTGTTCATCCATTGCGCGAGTAATCACCATAAAATTAAAGTCCAAATTCAAAAAAAGTCTTTATGAAAAAAAATGTCCAAAGTCACACTTACTCCAAGAAAGTCCAGAAGAAGCCCCACGTTGGGCGCCAAATTGTAACGGATTCGGTGCGACTTCCACTTTCTTGAAATGAAGACACAGTTCTTGATAAAAACACAGGAAATTTATTTACACTATGTACAGGAAAGATCTTCAACCACTGCTAAATTATTCATCAGCAATTAAGCAATTATCACACAACACCGTAAACTCAACGTTTACACACGTATTTACTTCCAAATACGAAAACAACACAGCGAAATGCCTCGCTATAAACAGAGCAAATACACACTCTCAGTTCGAAATCCTCAATCGAAACTAACTGTTTATCCATCGCTAACGGCTTAAATACACCGAAAAGAAATCCAGAAAATGCTACGACGTTCTACAACTACACTTCCAGTGATAAAATCAGTGAATGAAATAAGAAAAAAAAGAATAGGGGGTTGTATACTTTAGCCATATGAAAAGGGGTTGTATATTCATTACGGGAAACTATTTACAGGTTACGTTCCTACAATAATTACTATTTACAGGATTTGTAACAATATAAATAATCAATTACAGCTACTTGTTGCGCTCAAGCGATTCCTGCAGAAGTCCCCCTTTAGAGTAGAATTCTTTGCATCATTCATAATTTGCAATGGCATATTTTTCCTGCTGATTCGAATTCTGAAGAAATAATTATTCATTTTTTAAGGCGTACTGCATACATAAAGGTTTGCAATCTTTTCCCAAAAATTTTGCTTAGATAACACCCATTCCCTATGAATAAATCAAATGAACCAACCTATGGGATCTTTAATTGAATTACTACACTTTTCTTTCTGCGGGGGTGCCCATCCCCCAAAAGCAAGAGTCCCCCCCCCCAAAAATGAAAAAATGCTCCTCAACCCCCCCTCTTGAAAATTCTAATGGTTCAGTCTGTGCCATGACCCCCCCCCCCCATCCCCCCCCCAGGTGGGCATCCCTGCTTTCTGAAGTGCTGTCACTTTAGAAACAAGATATCAAGCGGAAGTAAAAGTTGACAAACAAGCTAAAAGTTAGCCAAAATTATATGGTAAAGTTGCAAAACTTGACTATGACTTAAATAAAGGTGTGGAACATCAAAGAGAAAGTTAAATTCATAATTCATTTTTCTAACACTCGAAGAATAAAAATGTATATCCTAATTGTACATTCCGTTACAATTCTAACCGCACACAGTAAAACCTGTAAAGTTGACCACCTGTCTAAGTTGACTGCTATTTTCAGGCACAGAATTAGATCTATATCATATATAATTCAACCTCTATAAGTTGATCACTAAAGTATGGCACCACAAGTGGTCAACATTACACAGGCTCAGACATCCCAACAGCTCCGGATTCGCCGGAGCCGCTCCGGAAAATTCGAGAAAAGTCGAAGCTCCGCGCAACCTGTAGATTACCCCGGAAAATTTCCTAAGGTTAATTTGAAGGGATTGTGAATTAAAGCTCCTTAGATTAATCTCTAAATTTATTTTTTGTGAAATGATCTAAGGCCATTGCGGTGTTGACACTAGCACACGGGAGACGCAATAACTTTGATTCGCGCATTTGCGGTTACTACCATCTTTGGATGTGCTCCTATTCTACGCATTAAAAACTCTTATCATTCGCAATCCCGTGCTGATAAAGCGCCATACGCTCTTTTCTCTACGTCACATTAAGAGGGAGGAGGAAAAGAGAGAGCAATATTTCCCCGCCCATTTATAGGTTCGCTGTGTGCTTAGGGAGGACCAGAAGAGCTGACGTCATGCGTCGCTTCGGATCTCAGTAGATGAAACTAGTGGGATCTCTAGATGAAACCACAAGAAATCTTTTGGCGTCGGTGAGTATTCCCCCGTTTGTTTTTACGTTTGGCAACGATATTCGGTGTGCGTTGTGCAGTATGGGTGCGTTCAGAGTAACGGCACGAGGCGACCAAGTGTCCCAGCCATGACGTCATAAAAATCGTAAGGGGCAGAGCCCGAGCAGTTGTGCTCTGGACAGCGCTTGGGCCACTTGGGTGAAAACAACATGGCGGACAACGAAGGGAAATTATGTTATTTTGATAGCGCTGTAATTACTAGAAGATAATAGCGATTCTGAAGAAAGCTTATCGACAGAGGATGAAATTGTAATTATACATGCATCAAGCAGAAGAACTGACGTCCCCAAAGTTCAGGGCTACTGCGAGAAAATTTCCTGAAATGCTGAATACAGACTTCAGATGTCACTTTCGAAACAGTCGCGAAAGTATTAAAATAGTTGGGAAGAATGGTACAATGAACTTACTGGTGGATTAGAAAATATGTAACACTGATCATGTCACATTTCATCACAGTGAGATGGTTTTGCATAAATTTGGACTTCGTGGAACTTTTTTCTGTGTCTTAGAACTTAACTCAAAATAATTTTTAGCGGATCCAAGAACACATTTTTCTGTGATTCTTAGTTAATTTTAATTATTTTTTTCATGTTCATTGAACTTTTTTTCGTGCAATTTAGCCTAAAGTACGTACTGCAATGGTATTTTGCAAAGGTTTTCTCTGTAAGGGATAAGCAGGTCCACTCCTAAGGGTGATTATTTTAAAATGAAAAGCAACTCTGAGGAAGAAATGTTTATCATGAAATTCAAAATAATTGTGAAGACCTAGAAGAAGAACTGATTATCCAGCCACAAAAGCTGGTTACTATGTATTTGTGAAACTTGCATTAAAAAAAACTATGAAGTAATATGTAGCTCTAATTTTGGACGGTGATGCAAATGAAAACAATGCTGCTAAATTTGAAAGAAAGATAAGAAATAGTGACACTTTATTGGCTTGGTGCAGTTGAAGTGATAAATGATTCAGCCAACTTTTAAAAAATGCTGCCATTTAGTGTCTCTATTTATTTATTTATTTTTTTCAACCTGTAATTGCTAAGTTTCCAAACTTCATCTCAATCTCAATCAAATATGTAATGTTCATTCAAAATTATTTTATATATAACAGTACAATATATACCTACAGGCTTTCAATAAATTTCACAGATGTAATTGTTTTGTTTTATAATTTTCCCATCAGTAGATATCTCGTGAAATAATTTATAAAAAAAAGTTTCATACGAATGGTAAAATCTTCTTATATAAGCTTATTTTAAACTCGAACTGGCCAATCGAGGGCTCTAGCCGTAGGGTAGACGGACCAGTGAATGAACACTTAAACGAATTTTAATTTTGAAAAATCCATAGCATTGTTAAAAATTGTCGTACAGTGAAACGAATACCACTACAATGAAATACTCTTTTCAACAAAATACATTTTCAGTCCTCATTTAATTGCCATTACATTACTAGAATTCAATAAAAACAAAATTCCCCATACAACCAATTATTATTTTGGGTCCTTTGAAGTTTAATGTAATGGGATTTCACTGTATTAGCCACATGACAGAAAAATCATATCAAATGATGTATTTATATTTTGTAAAAAATGTTGTGCAGTGAAATTCCGTTACAACGAATGCCACTACAATGAAATAATCATTTTCAACAAAATACATTTTCAATCCTCATTTAATTGCCATTACATTACTAGAATTCAATAAAAACAAAATTCCCCCATGTAACCAATATTATTTTGGGTCCTTTAAAGTTTAATGTAATGGGATTTCACTGTATTAGCCACATGACAGAAAAATCATATCAAATGATGTATTTATATTTTGTAAAAAATGTTGTGCAGTGAAATTCCGTTACAACGAATGCCACTACAATGAAATAATCATTTCAACAAAATACATTTGCAGTCCTTATTACTAGAATTCCATTACAATGAATATTATTTAGGGTCCTTTAAAGTTCAATGTAACGGAATTGCAATGTATTAGCCACCCTGAGAGTAAAATCGCATCAAATGTATTTATTTTTTTTAAAAATGTGAGAATTTTTATGGTTCTGCATCAAGGTTTTTTTTTTCGGGGGGGGGGGGAGAGAAAAAAAAATGTTCCGATCCAGAGAATGAACACCCCAACCAGTGGACAAACGCAGCATTGTTTTGTCAACCAGAGTACCAACGAACAAAAACTGTTAAGATCTTTTTCTTTCTGGAGATGGGTAAAAGAAAGTTACTTCTGCCAATTCACTTAAAAAAAGTTTTAAAACCTTATTTTTTTTACAAAACGTCTGAGGTGTTTATTCACTGGATGGTGTTCATTTGCTGGTTGATAATCCCTACACAAAATATCCAGATTCTATGATTCAAGTAGGAGTAACTATAGTTGAATACTTTTCTACAATTGAAACTCTCATTGTTTTCAGACATACTCATATTAAATTTTAACTACTTGATATTGGCAGAATAAAGAGTCAAAATTGGTCCGAGTACCGAGTATATACCAAGTACTCAGTGCTGCACTAATGTGTACTATCATCTCACTTATCTTCCTCGCAGCAAATAAAAATAAAAGAAGTTTTGGTAAAAAAATGGATATTTGACTTGCATGCCATGCAGTCAAGTGACAAATTTATTAACAGAGGGTACGGAAATATGACCAGATTTTTCAAGCTAAAAATCAGGACACATGACGGGGGGGGGGGGGGGGGGTAGAGTAGTTTTTTTTTCCCCACAGGCTTAATATTTTAAGTAACAGAAAAAATGCCAAGAAATAACTCAAATGTACCAATAAAGAACAGCTCCTCTTCAATCCAAATCATGGTGGAGGTAGTTTCAGCGTATTAATCATTAAAGAATAACATTTTACATGGCGTTCTTACATTTGCTCACAGCAAAAAAGCGTTTAAAAAATCTAGATTGTATGTTATAATTTCTTGTGTGACGGAATTTAAACAAAAAAAGCGGGACTTTTTCGACAAAGCGGGACGTCTGGTCACATTAGGGTAGGGGCACAAACAACACACACAATGCAATAGCCAAACCTCTCAATGACGAACCTACTCTGCTGATCTGACTGGGGAGATAGTTAAGGATTCACAATGTCCTAATAAAAAAAAAAAAAAAACTAACACATTTTACTCTTTTAAATGGAAATATTAATTAATGTTTGTGCAAAACAAAACTTGAAAAGTTTGGTGAAATTCCGTTAAAATCATATTTTGATTCCTGCATTTAATAGTCCTGGAAAAAGGTGGGGGATGCTAGTTAATGAAATATTAAAAAAGTAGGGGAACTGCGTCCCTGAAACATCCACTTCTATATGAATATACATATAGAAGTGCCGGATCATGGGGGAACAAGCTGGGACCTTTGCCCCAAGACAAAGTTCAATCTATTGCAGTTTATTTTTCTTGAAAGTCAATATACTTTCAATTGAATGAAAATGAGCAAGAGCAGCCATTTTAAGAAACAGCGAAAATCATTTTCCACATCCCCAACTTCTACAAAAATTAACTGTTAAGTCTGTATTCAACTTCTACAGAAGTTTTTTGTTAAGTCGCTGATGGGCAATTCCATGAAAAGTGAAACCAGTAGGTCAAAATTTCATATTGCAGTTATGTTGCTATATTATACATCATTGTAAAGCTTGAAATGTGTATTTTCAGAATATTGCATTGCTTTTTCAATACAAACAAAATAATAAATTTTTTTCCTAGTTGGAAGTGTGATAGTCGGGTCTTCAAAACAATCACAAAAAAATACCGCATTTTCAAATGCTTATTTCTAATAGCAAAATAAAAATAAACAAAATTAATTGCAGTGCAGCTTAAACTATTAACATAATACTATAATAACAGAGTTTTTATTTTAATTTTTCTACAAAATAAAATTAGGCAATTTAAATTTTAAAAAAATGAAGTTCAATGTTACGTCCGTAACAAAAATTTAGCAAAAGTTGTCGTTACTTCCTAAAAAATCAAAATTAAAAGAAATCCTTTTTTGTCCTTTTAGCAATTCATCAGAGTAATTGTTTACCATAGTTTAAAACATTAGAATTTCTTTAGTTTTTAAAAAAATGGCGTTACAGACGTAACATTTTTTGTTACGGACGTAACAAAAAGCAGCATGTTACGTCTGTAACACATGTATATTTCCAATTAAAAAGAAAAAAAGTACAGGATGGGCAATTGAAAATACAGAGTATGACATGTAATATGATATAACGAAACTTCTGATACTCTGATTTTCAAATTTTTATACATATTAGTGGCTATTTAATTTCATTTTTTAAAATTATTAAAATACACATTGTTGCCTCAAAGCAGACATGTAATCCCAGGAATAACACTAAGATATCCTACTGTTGCTTTGAGGCGACAACATGTGTTCCTCCTTAAGGTAAGATTTTTTTGTCCTCCAAATCATGCAATAAATTCAATTGGTGTTAATAATTCTAGATTAGTAATTAATGCTTAATAACTTGCATAAAAAATATTCTAGAGGGTTCCTTAATTTCTCAAACTTTGCTTCATCAATGCACTATGACACAAAAAAATAGTGTTCTCCAAGTAGATTTTTGTGAAAATTACTTGATCATTTAACCTGATGAAATCCAAAGTATTTTTGTGCATAATTTTCACTAATAAAGCTTTTTTTTTTTCAAGAAAATTTATATTAGAGATATTAATTATAGTTTTTCTCTTCAAATTTCTATCATTCTGAAAGCATAGCCAAATTGATATTACTTCTTATTTAAAAACTAACTTAGAGATAAGAATTTGTCCTGTTGTTTAATAGTTTAAACCAAAGTTACTCTGAGTTACTTTATTGTTATTTACTCTCCACAAAAAAATAATGTTTAGATTACAGTTTCATTGATACATTGAATATTTTAGTTTTAAATCTTAAATTAAAAAGCATAATTAGATTGAATTAAAAGTACTAAATATTGAAATTGCTACATCTGATCTTCAGATAAAGCACATTTAGTTTTGAAGCAAGATTTAGATTACTTAGGCAAATGTTGGCCAAAATGCATTTTCTCCGATGTCAGTTTCGGACGGTTTTTTTTCCACCTTTGGCAAAAACGTGCCAATTCTATTAAAAAGCGATCGAAATCAAAGGCTGTTAAACTTTAAAAGAAATTAGGCAGTTAATATGTTTGTTGAGAGATAGAGAAAATCATCAAAAATTCTCAAACTGTAAAAGTACTCCTTTGTAGAAGACCCCTCCCCCCCCCCCCCATGTTCATGTTAAAAATTTGAAAAATTTATTTGTAACCGAATAATTCCACTTTGGTTTTGCTTAAATTTCCCCTTGAATAATTTTACTTCTTATGATGCACCAATTTACATTTTACATATTTATTTACATGGTGGTATACGCAGGGATCCCTGCCCCCTACCTCCCCGAATCTTTAAAAACTATTAAGGTACAACTTCAAGTCAAAATAATGTGTTAAACTATACCATTGCACTCTCTCAACAAAAATTATTAGTATATCTAAGCTTTTATTTGCTTTGTGCAATCAGCATATCAGACACGTTACGTCCGTAACACTTTTTTGTTACGTCCGTAACAAATATATTAATTTTTATCCTAAATTTTACAAACAGTATCCATGAAAACTTGATGGTTTTAGAAAGCTTGAAATCTCTAGAACAAGTATTTAAAAGAAAATTTTAGAAATCTATGAATAATTCACAGGAATATTGGCAATTGTATGACAAAGTATACATTTTATTGTTTTCTGAGTTACGTCCGTAACAGGCAGTTTTAATTTTTTGTTACTTTTTGTAACCAAGCAATCTGCACCCAAATTTTTACTAGCATAAATAACACCAAACTATACAACAGAAAAAAATTTTGTAGCTTTTAATGTAACCAAATTAAAATTACGCATAGTTAAAGTCTGTGATTGTTACGTCCGTAACGGTGGAATTGCCCTGATGTTAATATTTTGCCTTTATTTATGGCTTTAAACAGTAGAACCTCTTTAATCCAAATTAATGCAAGTACCAATTAAACAAAACAACCCATAAATTGAACCCAGGTACATAAACTACTGTACTGCCGTGTGCAGGTAAACGGCAGTATCTGCAGAATTGAGTTTTCGAGACATTTGAAGGAATGTGTGGTGGATTCAATACAAACAATAGGAAATTGTTGGAATTACGTGTTTTTTTTCAGCGGAAACCAAGTAAGCGAGCTTGTAGATAATGTACAAAGATGACAAAAATGCAAAAAACTGCAAAATTTGCAGTTACTACCCTTTACCTGCACACCGCAGTGTACTTGAATGTATGCCAGCATTGCACATTGTTTATTTAGCAAAAAATACCAGCTATTTGATAGTTTGTCCAGTTATTCTCATAGACGAATTTGCTTTCATTTCATTTTGCAATTATATCTGAAAATGAACCTGTGACATGCATTAACTCTCAAATTAATCCACTGACCACCTAATTTTTTTCCCTCGGCAAGAGTAATTTTCTTAGTCCTGCTTCCATCTTTGGATATTTTCAAAAGTCAGATTTCTATCACTTAGATGCAAAGCTAGCACCCTTAAATATATTTTTAGTGTAACCAAGGACACATCTGCTGGACAACCAATTCGTTACTATGCACGTTGTAGCAAACCAAGTTCTACTTAAAGTTAAAACTGTACCATCCTTTACATTTTACAATATTATATTTTGATTTTATAGTCAAGATTTCTTTGAAACTTTTCTGGTAATTAGAAATATGCTATGTTTAAAGTGTTTGATACAATAAATAAGGACATATACTTTATTTAAAACAGGGGTTCCCAACCTGTGGGTGGCAACATTATAGGACACTTCATTTTAATTTTTTAAAAATTGGAGAGAATCTCCAATTATCAGAATTGATTGGGAAGGGACCCCTTTCAGATAACTGGACGTTTCTGAAAAAGGGGGTATATTTTAATCGATACTGTATGAATGTTGAAAATGAGGGGAAAAAAAAAAGAGTTTTCAATTAATCCAGTAGAAAGGCAGGGCTTTTTATGCTAAGCGTACCAACAAGTGCTTTCCAGGATGGCAGGATATTGCATGCCTCCTCAGAATCATTATTTTGCGAATTGTAACAAGTGCTTTAATAAACTCGCTTGAAATTTTTTGCTCAAATTCTTAAAGCGAATCGGTAATTCAAAGTTTGGATAATTGGAGCTCAGTTATATATGTTTATGTATAGCATATAATAAAAAAAGCTTGGAGTTTTTAAGTAACAGTTTATCAATTCAATTTTGAAATGCATAGTACTTTTGTCATTTATAAATCACAAAACAAGATACATGTTAGTGTATACGTATACACATACAGTAGTCTCCACTTAATGCAATTACTTAGACAATGAACTTGGAAAACTAACCGATTAATATGAAATGTATCATGAAATCACTAAAATTCACATTTTAAATCAATTGCATTTTAAGATTTAACAGTAGTTTTTCAAAATAAAGTGAGGAAGCTCATCTTATATTTAGAATATTACCTGTAAAATATTAAAAACAAACATAATTTTTAAAAAATCATCAAATGTTGTCTAGAATTTTTCAGAAACTCCTTTATAAATTACTCATAGTTTTTTATGTCATCAGAATATTGCTGTAGTCTATGCAGGGGTTTATACAGATTACCATTTTACGGAGAACGAATCTACAGTTTTGGGCACGAAAAATTTCTTCAAATGCATTGATATTGATAAAAAGCACGAAATCGGTTAGGAATAGAGCTCCTAATCAGCCTAAACGTTGCAAATTAATATCAGAAGCACTGAAAAGGGAAATTTCAAGAATATTTAATGAATTGAAAAGACAACTGATATCGTTTACATTTTATTCAGTGTTTGAACACAATATGGACAGTTTAGGGGGGGTCATGAGGCCCATGACCCTCCCCTTTTATCTGCCACTGAGTTTACGTTTCAGCACTCAATGCATTTCTCATTTGAGCATTAGTAGAATCTGGCTAATCATCAAGTGGCACTCTTCATCTAACTCATTAATTTCATTATCAGTCTATTTTCCTATAATCAGAATTATCAAGTGCAATAAACAATACCTAAGTAAAACTCAAGGAAAATGAGGTTTTATATAAAAGAGTTTGGTTAATTTGTTCAGACTCAAACCAGGTTTCTGAAATTGTGTTCCCCGGAACCACAGGGTTCCATGAAGTTCCCTCAGGGGTTCCATGAAACTTATATGTTTTCATTCCACATCTTTCAAACTTGTCACTTAAAAAATCGATAAAAAGGCTTTCCCAAAATTAAAAACAAATTTCCTTTTATTTTCGTATACTAAACTAGCTGTTTTACCCATCAGGGTTAGTCACTATAGGAATAATTTATTTGTCGCCTGAAATTGTGCCTTTAAGATTCAACTTCGAAATTTTTCCAATAACAGGCATAAAGCACCTCTTTCTGACTTTTAAACAGTGATGTTCTCATCAATTTTTCTGAGGGTATACTCCTAGTAATCAGTTATGCATAATATGTGCATGGAGATCATATACTACATAACATGTCATTATATGAAAAATTTTGAAGCTTGTGGGTATACGCTATATGTCTAAAAAATGTTTGAGAGTATACGCCTATGGAGTATACCCAATGGGAACACCACTGCTTTTAAACACTTCAATTTCGAAAAAATTCTGGAAGAAGCAACTGACCCCTATCACCAAAGATAGTTTAAAAGTGATTTCAATGTTGAAAACCTTATGGAATGACACTTCAAATTCCCTTTCCTGCATCATTACCAAATATTGCCTAAATTACGATTTTTGAAGTAAATTTCAAATATTCTACTATTAATACTAGCCACTCTCCCAGTATCTATGGCAATTGAAAGCGCATTTTTAACATTAACGAGGACCAATTTAAGTCCATAAATACCATGGTCTATAATGAAGTCCATTTAATGATCAATTTAATGATAAATAGTTAATGGGACAGTCTCTTTGAGATAAGAACCTGGGCTCTCTCTCAAACAAAACCATACGCTACTGCAAACTATTAAAAAAAAGCCGAGGGTTCTATGAAAAAATGAGCGTTTTGAAAGGGTTTACACTGATCAAAGAAATTAAGAAACGCTGTATAGACGAACAGGTGAATGCCGTTGACAGAAACATTTTTAAAGTTTACAGACAATTGTTATATTTGAAACAAATTTATGTATCACTAGTTACTACACTTTCATGATAAGCAACAAATGTTGGTTGCAAATTTCGAGTTTCCCCCAATTAATAATAACATGCTGGACTCATTGCGGAACTCTACTCACTTTCAACTTGATATTCTTGCAGTGGCCCACAATATAAGGCTTGGGAGAAATACAGTGGTTTTTTGCAGAAAATTTTAAAGATATTATTTGAGTTTGCAAACAGTTCTAATGCTATCTTGCTCTGCTTGAGGTGGTGTGCTCTTAAGGCTGTGTTCTTAATTTCCAATGAAATTCATCGGCTTTAAAGAGCGAAACATGCAACTAAAAACAAGTAATTTCATTCGTTAATGGAGTTTTTTTACCAAAACAGCAAACAATATCAAGATATCCTAATCATTACATTACGCAAACAAATACAACTTAATTTAATAGTAGCACATTAAAACACCATAATTGAAATTACATTGGACAAGAGGTATTCTCACCTACCAGTCACAACATGTAGTGTAGCATATAAAACAAAAAAAGTCAGCAACAGCGTATGTAGATTTTAAAGTATACTAGCATACTCTTTTGCTGCCCATTTTGTAATTGATATTTCCATAATAAGGTTTGTTTGTTGCAGTAGTCTTCTGTTGTGTTACTTCACATTCAAAAAAAAAAAAAGATGTTGTCTTCTCAATTAAATAAGAGCTTATTTTTAGTGATGGTATAACTATGCATTTACTTTCTTTACCGGCTTTTAAGAAAGTTTACGTTGTCGGTATTACGTTGCAGAAATTTTGTCAATTTTCTCTTTATGGAGCTGCGTAAATTCTAATAAATGAGCGCATACACTGAGTTTTTTTCACTCAAAAGTACCATCATTTCTTTCTAAACAAATATGAGCAACAAAATCTTCTTGATTCGAAAATAATAATAAACAATCGCAGCAAAAACCATTACAAACTTCTCTATTTTCGAACTCGAACGTGTGAAAAGTTGATAAATAACAGCGAAAATTTTTAGCCAATGAACATCATCCTTTGCGAATGTCCCAAACACGTGACCTATCTGCCCAGCTAAATTTCTTGGGCTGCTTGCGCTCTGTCCCGAGTGACTCGGGCCACTACTCTGGACAGCACTTGGGACATTCGGGCTCTTCGACCTGCTACTCTGAACGCTTTGGGACATGACCCGAGTGTCACGAGTGCCTCGTGCCGTTACTCTGAACGCACCCTATCTAAGTGCCGGAGATTGTTTTGGTGACTTCGGCTTGTATTTAGTTTACGAATCAGCGGTTTTGCGATTATGTCCAAAAGAAAACATAATCAACAATATAAAGAGGAGTATACCTCTTTGTGGCCCGTATTAAAACGGTCAAAACTGTCAGACAAATACATATATTGTTCTGTTTGTAACACTGATTTTGTGATTACTCATGGAGGGAAAGACGACTGCCGAAGACACGTGGAATGTGCTCGTCACTTGGATAAAGCGAAGATCCAATCATCACACCATGATTTGAAATCGCATTTCGTAACAACGGAAAACGTAAGCGTGATTAATGCTGAAACATTGTTCACTACTTTTTTGATTGAACATAATGTTCCGCTGTCCGCTGCCGACCATGCGGGCAATTTATTCAGAAAAATGTTTCCGGATTCCGCCATCGCTGCAAAATATGGATGGCGCGAGAACGAAAACGACTGCAATCGTCAAAAGTTTAGCAAACTCGACAGTGAAAGACGTTTCTGGAAGTTTAAAATCGTCCAAATTTACCATTGCTACAGATGGCAGTAATGCTGCAGAAAATGAGAAAATTTTCCCTATCCTAGTAACATATTTTGATCCATCAGTAGAAAAAAATATCAGCATGATGCTCGCTCTCCCTTATTTAAACATGGATGCCACTGGGGAAAATATTTTTAAACTTATAGATGATGAGTTTAAGAAACATGAAATTCCTTGGGAAAATTGCTTAGCTTTGTCATCTGATAATGCATCTGTCATGACGGGGAAATTCAAAGGTGTTATCAAGTTCATGCAAGAAAAAAATCCAACGATTATTGTCACTGGTTGTGCATGTCACCTAATACACCTGGCAGCACAGCACGCTTCTAAGAAGTTAAACTTTCCTGTTGAAGAATTTCTGGTGGACATATATTACTACCTTAGGAAAAGTTCTAAGCGCACTGATTCTTTTAAGCTGTGTCAGAAAATATGTGATGTTGAAATTCACAAAATACTAAAATATGGAAGTACCAGATGGCTCTCCATGCTGAATGTCATAGATCGCATTTTGGAGCAATGGGAGGCTTTGAAGCTGTTTTTTTGTGAAAAGGAAAGCAACAAGTCAGATGCATTGAAACGTATAAGAAAAAAATTCCAGAATAGTTACACAAAATTATACTTGTTATTTCTTCAAAATGTTTTACCTTTATTTACAAATGTTAATATATTTTTACAGTCAGAAGCACCCTTAGTGCATAAACTAAGAAGGCAACTTATTTCTCTATACACAGATTGTTTGTCCAGATTTATCACTCCCGCAGCAGTACAAGAATCTGTAGATATTTTCAACTTAAATTTTTCTGATAAAAAAATACAAAAGTCTGATGAAGACTTGGTAATTGGTTTCAAGACAAAACAGTATTTAATGAAAGAGTTGACAGAACCTGAGAAGAAAAATTTTTTCAAATCCATTCGAGCATTTTATGCACAAGCTTGCTCATACATGTGCAAGAAATTTCCTTTTCATGATGCTCTTTTACAGCATGCAGAAATTGCAGACATCAGTGAAAGAACTGAAAAAAAATTTGATTCTTTACTTTATTTTGTTCCATTCTTTGCTCATGAACTTAAAGAAGATCAGTTGGATGTAATTGATGCTGAATTTGCTAAATATCAGCAAGATCCCCTTACATCTGATATTGTTTCATGTGACAGAGCAGATACGGCTTGGAGCAAAATTGCAAGCCTTGTGGATCATAATAAAGCAATTAAGTATAAAGTGCTTCCTAAAGTTATGTCAAATATACTGCTGTTTCCCCACAGCAATGCAGCCTGTGAACGGATCTTCAGCACCATAAGAAAGAACAAAACTGACTTTCGTTCGAATCTAGGCAAAGACACTTTGGAAGCTCTCATGATTCAAAAATGTCAAATGTCAAACCATAATTTATGCTGTTTCAAACAAAATTTTTCAAAAGAACAGCTTGCAAAAGCTAAAAAAGCTACATATGAGTCATTAAAAATTGTTTAACCCAACTTCTCCTCCCCTTTTTTATTTCACATTGTTTACAAAAAATAAAAAAAATGGAGAATTAAATTTTTTAACAGGTGAGGTTTTTTGTTTAGTAAAAATCTAAAAATTAAAATTTTATAAAATGAGAAGTTTTTTGCACATCATTGTTTGTATATGTAAATGTGTGTAAGATGGAAGTATAGTGCGGCATGATAGTAAAATGTGTCAGAATGCTGATGCTCCTGACAGAGCTCATTGAATGTTGGCATGTCTGCACAGGTTTCACTGTATTTGGTTTACACTTTTTACTTATTGTTTGGTTTACACTTTTTACTTATGTAGTAAAAAATTTAAAATAAAAAACATTTATCTATTTTGTTCAGGTTTTTTTTGACGTTCAACCCCCCCCCCCCCTTCCCCTCACACACACATTCCTTCTCGGGTGCCCAGGTACCTCCCTGCCAAATTTGGTCGAGATCCGACGTAAACTGAATTTAAAAAAGGTAGGGAACGTAAACACTAAGACTGGACGATATAGGAATTTCAACATCGTGATGCATCTACAACCTTACATAGTGATGTTGCAATGTATCCTGATGTAATTTTTTTTTTCTTTAAGAGAGGGTTACATACAACTGCTTGTTTAAATTTTGCATAATATTCAAGATGAAAAAATAATAATTACGCCCAATAAACAATTTAATACAGCAAGTTCTAACATCAGCAAGAAATTGCCAAAAATTATCAAAAAAAAAAAAACATTGAAAGTGGAAGATAGCAATAAATATTACGGGCATATGTTTTGAGATTATAATGAACCTATTTTTTCAATGTAAAAAGATGTGAGCTCATGGAAAGTCTCATCTGCTTGCATTTAAAAAGGGGATCCTCAAAACACCAAATTACGTGTGTTTTGGGGAATGATTATATTAGATAAACTTTGTTTATCAATTTATTTTCTGTCAAGACTTTAAAAAATTCCATTTCCTGCAAGTCTTGAGAAAAATGGAAGTCTTTGTTTACTAATGATACTTTCACACGTAGACGCCTCGAACTTGAATTTTTGGGAAGGGAATTTTTTTTAATTTGCCGAATTGTACTGAATTATAAATACGAATACAAACACGTGTCTAATGAGAAGAGACATTAAACATCACTATATTTTAAAAACACAATTTCATAGTAGTCTCCAAATTTATTGAAGCGTTAGAAAAAAAATGGAATGAGAACATTTTTGGTAGGTCACATTGACCTACCATCAGGGTGCCCTTACTTCCCCAGCGTTTTGAAACAATTACTAGATGGAAACGGCAGTGATCGTGGACCAGTGTCTAAACATTGGTACTCGGGTTTGTAGTTGGTACGGTATGGATACATTAGTTTAGAGAAAGGTTCTAAACTGGTGTAATGATGTGGGATGTACACCGGTTTTTTGCAATGCATCATCCGGCCCTAATACACATATATATATACTCTGTTTTGCAGCGGCGCTAACTCCATGGGGACAGAAAGGGCCCAAGCCCCCTCAAAAATGTGCTTTGAGGGGCAGAGCCCCCCCCCCCCAATAAGAAAATTGTTAGTTATATTATGCTTTCTAAAATCACAAAATTATGTTCGTATTTTTTATTTTCCTTGTTTGAAGATAGTTACCTTGTGGGAAATACATTCAGTAATGAGTTAAATAATTATTACGGTAAAAAGCAGGTTAACTGAAAACGAGTGATGTGAATAATGATAGTGTTACGGTGCTGCGAGCACACTGTCCCATCAACAATGGGACAGAAGCAATTGAACAACTTGGCTGTTCTTCATGCCCACCGAGATATTTTGGATGAATTGGATATTCGACCAGTTGTCAACGACTTCAAATTCAGTAATTTAGTCAGGCTTTTGACATTTGCACCTTTCTAAAGACAGCCCTAATAATGGTATTTAAAGCAATATTAAAAATATCTGTAAAATAGAGAATTAACTACATACAGTATGTTCAGTTTAAAATTTTGAAATATTAGTTCTATTTTATAACCGTATTACTGTAGTATTGTATTAGTTATTTTCAAATACTTAAATATTTTTAGAGTATAAGACCCTATAAAAACTCGCTATTTACATACTGTATTAACTTTATTAACTATATTGAACAAATTAACTTTGGGATAGTATTTTCATTTCATGAACTCTGAGCCTTATTCAAAGCTAAATTAGCTATTTCACTTATTAATCAAAGTGCGACAGCAATATTTTATGCATTATTTTTTTAATGATAGTTTAAGATTTATTTAAATATGATTTCAATCTTTTCATAGATATACGTATGTTCACTGTTCTGTAATACTCTAAAAACAAAATTGTTACTATAAATTAAACTTCTTACGAAAATACCGTACATGTGGGGTTTTTTTTTCGTTTTTCAAAGTCAAAACATGTGTTGAGTTAGCGAGAGTAGAGTTTTCTAGTGTTGATAGTATATTATTCTAAAATGCTTAAAAAACTAAATCTGTAGTTTTCCATCTCCAATTTAGAAAATTTCCCAGGGTTAGACCCCCAGTATGCCCTTCCCTCCCCAATATTTTTTGTAGGTTGGCGCTTCTGGGAGTGCCTTTCCATGCAAGTCAAGTGCCTGACATCAAAGCCTAGCCACGGCACTGTACGGCTTACCCCATAATAAAACTGTAAAAATGTTCTTCACTTAAGATAAGTGACATGATCTAACTGAACCAGAAAATGAGCTTTTTTTTTTTGGAAGGGGGGGGGGGCATGGGATTATATACCCCACCGGTGGCGACTAGTCCTCCCAATAAGTTTTGCAAGTTGGCACCCCTGCTGTTTTGTCTATATAGATTGTTCATATTTTTAAATATTTGTTCTTTTTTCCCTTTAGCTTCATGTTTTATTTTTAAAAATATATGATTGACTTTACATATTTATGATCACTTGCTATTCTTAGGGTTTTCTCTCTTTTTTTTATTTTTTCATGCTTCATTGAGCTTTCTTTTAAATTAACACTACTTTGAATTTAATAATTTTAAATAGTAAGTTTCAATCAATTTTGTAAGATGGTAATATACTATTATTTTTCATTGTTTGAAAAAATGTGTTTGTTTACCACTACTCGAATATTTAAATTTGTTTACTGTTCCGTTGCTGAGTATTGATGTTTTGACTGAACCAAACATTCGGTTAGTCTGCCAAATGTGAATAAAAATAATGTCTGTTGAAAACCATTGAATATGAGAAATGTAAAGTTGAGTAGATTTTTCGAAGCGAGGGGGAAAACATAAAACTGCCGTTATCAACTTATTTAAAGTGTTGTTCCTCTCCAGATCTGGCACTGAATTAAGGTGTCTCTGTATATATTCTATCTGTTAGGTAACTATGAAAGACTCTACAATCACTGGTGATTCACCGAAGGTTTTCGGTCTTTGCTATGCGAAATTGATATTTATTGGAGAATGCATGTTGGATAACCAGGTTTCAGTCTTTCACAGTAGTGTTTGAAATATGGTTTAGAATTGCGCAAATGATGCACAAAGTTCGGAAATTACATTACAGTGATTTAAAATGCAATGCAGGAATTTTCCCCTTTAAACTTATGGTACTCAATTGCTGTTCAGATTGCAGAAAGAGTGATACCTTTCATCACTTTTTTACTTCCTTTTCCAAAAAAAGGAAGTATTGTATTCGCGAAAAAATGTTCACTCAAAATTCGGCCTTAAATTCCATTTTGCTCACCACCGAATTAATGTTGAGGTTTTTTTTTCAACCCGACCACATGCAGATAAGTGCCTAAGAACGTATAAACACCCAAAATATCCATTTTGACATTCTCCGAGTGAAGTACAACGACTTTTCTCATGACGTCCGTAGGTGCATATGCATGTCGCATAACTCAAGAGTAGTATGTCCTAGAAAGGTGAAATTTGGTACGTAGACTCCTAGTGGGGTCTAGTTGTGAACCTCCCTTTTTGGTTGCATTCGGGTGTTTCTAAAGGGGTCTTTTGCCTCTTTTGGTGGGAAATCATTGTTAATTTTGATGTAAACTCAAGTGGTGTTATAATTTGACACACACTTGGCGATATATCGCCAGTCTTTTGGTCGCCAAGTTTTGTGGCCAAGTTGGCTACAAATTCGGCAATTTTTTTTAAAAAATAATCTGTTTCAATTTGGCTACTGTTGGTGATATTTAGAGAGTAAACTATTGAATCACATTAAAACTGCCAGTAATGGGGAAATGACATAAATTGGAGTAAAAAGAAGTCATGTGATGCACACATCAACTCGTTAGCATTGGCTACACTGAGATAAGGTATTAATGGCGACATTGTGCAGTGACATTACAGTGGCGGGAATTTTTTTTCCTGTTGTTTAGATGTGCTACTTTCTAGAAAGGAAAAAAAAGTGGGGAAACATTTTCAAACATTGCTTCAGTCGGAAACTGAGCTTTAGTCCCCTCCATTTTCATGTGGCTTTCTTTTCCAAAGGAGGAAACAATTATCAAAAATACTGAAAATGGGGGGAATTTAACATGCATGCCAAATATCGCTTCCAGTGACTTTACTCATCATCTAGGCTATATGCTTTTTGATACAATTGTGCCTTTTTTTTCTTTTGTTTATATATAAAAATTTTAACTTTTTATTAAGTTTTGTTAAGGCCAACCCTATGTCACAAATACCATAAAATGCTCCTTATATGTGTTTAGAAAAGAAACTTAAATGATGTTGTTAAAGTACTTCTTTACAGTTTGACAGTTTCGTTTTTAAGAGTTTTATAGCTTGCAAAATTTAAAAAATTGATTTATGGTTAACCTGTTTAGATTACGTAAAAACTAAATACGTTTATATTTCCTAGAGACGTACTGAGTAACACTTTGGCCGAGTACTCGGCCTTTCACTACTCGGCCGAGTACCGAGTTACTGAGTACTCGGCCGAGTTACCAAGTACCAATTATGTTTTAAGAAGAACCACCGACACACATGTGATGAATTTTGAACTTATTGGAATAGTAGTATAGACCTCCTTGTACATATAATAGTTTTTAAAACTAAATTCATGCTGAAATTTAACTACGCATTATATATACAATTTTGTTTTTGTCAAAAATTTTACAAAAAAATAATTTTTAAAATTAAAAATAAATAAAAGGTATGATTAATCAAGTTGGAATTAAAACAAATTACAGTAAAATCCCTCTAATGCAAACACTAACAGGACAAATTTTTTTGTCTGCAATATAGAGGTGTCCGCAGGACAGGGGTTTAATAATGTTATTTGTATTGGAACTGGGGAATTAAAAATTGTCCGCATAAGAGGGGTGTCCGTTAAGAGGGATTTCACTGTATACCAATCAATTATAGTTCTAGTCCGCCAAACATAAATAATTTTTAAAAGCAGATAAAACAAATGTGCAGGAACACTCCAGACACGTTTTTCTGCCCCTCTAATGATATTTTTTAAGTTTGTGAAGTTCATCAGTTTATTCCTCCTCCCCTCCCTTTTAGATCAATTTCAGGTGGTATTTAATATATGTACAGTCAAACCTGTTTGTCCGGAACCTGTCTATCTCGAAAACCTCTCTGTGTCCAAAATTTTCCCCTTGTTTGTCTTGAATGGAGTTTTTCGAAAACCTTGTATATCTCGAATTTCGACTGTGCTGTATTTTTTAAATTCAATGCCAGCATTTTCAATTGTGGAAGTTTTTACAGAATGCAATTTTCCTAATAATTAGCAGTCTATAATACTCCAAGTCTTGTGAAACATGTAGCTCAAGGAAAACTGCAGGGTGACAAGAATCACAAAAAATAACTTAGACACACATAATGCATCATAACTTTAATGCTGATGAAAATATTAAGACCAAACTTAAATAAATATAAATACATTATTTTATCCAATATAATATATTTATAAATTTTCAAAGTGGCTACCTTTAGGATTAATACAGAGCTTTAACTCATTCTTGGTTTTGAACGTCCTATCACGCTAGTGAGCATGATTCAAGAGCGTTTTACATTTATTTTTCTTATGCAAAATATTCGTTGTCAAACAGTCAGAGGCGCAGGGCGGCAGTGGTAGCTAGGCATTGATAGAAAATAGGGCACTTTATTTACATGGCAATTTACTCCAAAAAAGAATTCCATGGGGAAGAATTTCACACGTCTTACTCATGACCCAGGACTGTCAGAGGGTTAAACCTGTCACAAAATTTTCGGCTCTTGGCTGCAACTCACTTACTGATATTTTATCCCATCCCTTGGATACAGATTTCTTCAGGGATGCCAAAATTTTAGGTAATTCAACACAGTCTTGTCCCCAGGACGTTCTTGCACTGTTGAACTGCGTCAATGACCCCAATCTAATGGTACTATGTGCTAGTGGGAAAATATCACTTGTTTAATAAAATTAGCCAAGAAACATATATCACAAACGCATTTATGAAGATATTGTCTTACCTTGGTTGCAAAAATTGTTTGGAAACAAAAGATGGACATTCCAACAGGATCCCCTGCACAAAATGCTAAAGGCACTCAAGACTGGTGCAAGACACATCTTCCGGACTTCATTGGAGGAGAATGGTCACGGTGTTCCTCAAATTTGAACCGAATGGGTTATTCTCTTTGATCCATCGTGGAGACAAGGGTGTGTGCTTAACCTCATAAAACTTTGACATCCCAAAAGAAATCCTTATGCAACGCATAGGATAAAATATCAGTAGGTAAGTTGCGGCCCAGAGCCGAAAATTTGTGACACGTTTAAAGCTCTGTATTAATCCTAAAGGTAGGTAAATCTCGATTTTCTTTTTCTGCCTGGTGAAATTCGAGGTAGATAGGGGTTTGACCAGGGCTCAAAATTAACACTGGTTCGCTAGCCTAGGACCACAAAAATATCCACTGTGCCACAGAATCTAAATTGTAGTGGTCCTTGGGACCAGATAAGTTTTATCCCGGTTTTCCTCAAAAATTGTAATCCTCATAATTTTGATGCCATAAGAAAGTTTATACCTTTATTTACAATGTGTTTAGATTTTCTGTGAAAGGAAAGATAGGTTAAGAAATTTCTGCTGCATTGAAACATATTGTATTTGCCTCTTGTTTCTTGTCTATTGAAAAGTGCTAATTAACTTCACATCATCATGTTATTTTCTTTTCTTTTATCTTTAGTTTTATCTACTTTAGTTATTACTGGTTCATTAGACCAAATGAAGCATTTTTCTAAATTTCTACCCCTGGGTTTGACTGTATACACTTGATTACCAATAGAAACAAATCGTTTAATGCCTTTTACCCTGTTTTATTTTTGATTTGGAGTATTTACTCTTCTTTCTTATTTTTAGCTTCATCTGCCAAGATGATGAACGCATTTGTAGAAAATGTGAAAAGGAAGATAAGTAAGAAAGTGGTTCCCGCAAAAGATGGTGATAAGAAAAAGAAGAAAAGGCCAAAGAAGAAGAAGGAAGAAATTCTTGACGATTCAGTCCCTGGAACAGTGTATGTTGCTCACATTCCTCACGGGTTTTATGAAAAAGAAATGCGTAAATATTTCTCCCAGTTCGGTAAAGTCCTTCGTTTGCGTGTGGCGAGAAGTCGCAAAACCGGTGGTGCAAAGGGATTCGCTTACATCGAATTTGAATGCAGTGAAGTTGCAAAAATTGTAGCAGAGACCATGAATAACTATTTGTTCTTTGAGAAATTGCTAAAGTGTGAATATGTACCTCCTGAAAAATTGCATCCTAACGCTTTCAAGGGATGGAAACGGGGTGCTCTCACCAGCCGTACCCTCAGTAGGTTCAGACAGAACCATATTCGCAGCGACAAAGCTGTCAAGAGTAGCAGACAGAGGCGAACAAGGAGACTAAAAAAGCTAAGAAATGATTTGAAAGAGCAAGGAATTTCCTTTAATATAGAACCACTGTTGCAAAAGAAAGAATAAATCTATTTCATTTCATTCTTTGTTTTCTTTTTCCATATATTTAATGATTCACTATATATTTCTGCTAAAATTCTTCAAGATATATTTTTTAAACTTTTTGTTTTAGTTAAATGGAATGCATTTAGTTGACAAGCAATTAAATGAAAGTCATTAAATATTTGTAGTTGTAGTTAGTTTTTCAAAAATTCCTTTGAAATAAGATTAGTTTAAAGAGCACTGTTGACTTCTTACTTACACACCCGTTCAAAAAAGTTTGCATAAAAATGCTGTTAGCTTCATCTTCAGAGACTAAGTTTCTGCTGCTAAAAAAAAAAGTTTATTGACAGTTCAAACCATTTCTGTAGATTTATTTACTTATGATGCACAGGTACGAAATGCTAATTTATTGAGTTACAATCAGGCCTGGATCTATAAATTTTGAGCCCACCTGCAACAAAATCTGTAAGAGCTCCTCCCCAGAGGCCAGCAGTATATATTTGCAATGTTAATGAGTCATATTGCTATTTTTTCTTTTAATTTTTTGGCTGTTAGGACCTGGTCACAATGAGTAGATCACAATTATTTTCCATAAATTCAAGGACCCATGAAAATCACTAAATAAAAAAAAAGTAAAAAATGTAATTTCTTGGTGTTTTTTTTTATAATTATCATACAGCTGCTTCTCACACTTTAGTTTAGTCTTAATTTTTATTCCTCTCAAATTTATGTCTGTGAAGTCCTCTGTATGTGTAAAAAAATTTCATAATTCAAGTGTTTTCTTCTTTAATCAATTTTTGTTTCTTTGAGATTATTTATTCATTAATTTAATAAAGTCACCTCAAAGGTTGGTTCTGATTACTAATCAAATGTTTTTAAACAGTCAAGAAAATTTTATTGGCACCCAATAATACCCTGAAGCTGTGTTTGGAAATAAAAGGTTTTTTGTCTAAAAAAATCTATTTCTGTATATAGTCTGAGAATTTTCAAAATCATAGTTTGAAACAAAATGATTTTCTAGGTGTTTGTTACCACCGTGTTATTTCAGCCAATTTTTAATGAAATCAATAATTCCTGATTCTATTTATTTTTCCAAAAATGAATTGTTCTAATTTTTAATAATGCATGGCTTGTAAGGTTTTTTTTGTCCAACAGAGGGTTTTTTTTAGTGTTGAATCTTTAAGTTCATCTTCAAAAGTACTTTGTGAAATCATCCAATAGAGGAAGGGATCTGGCTCGAAATTTCTTTTTTCTTTCCTATTTTATTGGATGTCTTTCATCCATGAGCTCATCACTGAAAATTTTTCAAAAAAGAATTAACATTAGAGTTCAACTTCTGGGTTTCCTTCTTTACTTCTTTTAATATGTCATAATTTAGGTGAAAAAGCATCTTGTTGGTTTAGGTCTGTTAAATATAAAAAGTCCTACTTACTACATGTTTGCAGCATGTCATGGTGCCTTCTTTCTCTAGTGGACTTCCATGGGTTCTTAGCCTTTGGAATTGCTCTAACAGCATAGATTGGTGGCTGGCTCGCGTAGATAAAAGATGAAATTTTCTAAAAGAGCTTTCCAAAAAAGGATAGACTGACCAAGAAACCATAGCGTAATATTCTGAGAAGAAGTCAATATGAAAGAATGTTGGTAGCAGGAATTGGACAATAATAGCAATTGGATGTCAACTAGAGGTTTCTGCAAATGTCTGTCAAGTTAGAGAGGTTTTCACCCATTGAAATAGCATTGGGCCAAAGAAAAATAAATGTCGAGTTACCAAAAGTTTCACTGTACATGTTTACTTCCCCTTATTTATTTATTATTTTTTTCTGTGATGAGATCTATCAGGATATTAATGTTAGAATACAACTGGCAGTGTTAATTCATTGATTGTAATATGGCATATTCAGATGCAGGGAAAACACTGATTTTTTTTTCTCTAGGATTAATTGAGTGACAACCCTGGTTATATTTGGCTATTTGCCAAAATTTTTTGACATTTGGTTCTCTGCAAAATTTTTGCATGGTAAAAGAATTCAGTTCATACATCTAGCGGTTTTGAAAGCGCACAGGGGGAGGTCACTCATGAACTGACCACCCGAAAAATTCCTTACTCAGTAAACTTTGAGATAATATTGCAACATTGATTTTTTTTTTTTTTTTTGAATCATTTAAATTGTTTTTTAATGATGCCTACTGTTCCTTCTTATTAGATGTTACGTATGTATGATATCGCGTGCAGGCTTGTATTTTATCATTCGGTAAAATGGAAAATTCATCAGTCAGATTGAGAATTTTCCCCTTTTCAAAAATTCTATTTGAGGGCGTTCCTGAGAGCACAAATTACCTCCTTTTACAGTTATAATTTTCATGCATGATAGTCGTTAAAACACTTTTTAAGAAGCACTGCGAGAGAAGCGAAGACAGACATAAGACCTCTACTTTCTGGATTGAAAAAAGCACATAGTCAAAGGGAAAAAATGTTAGTGATATGTTTACCTTAAGAAAATGAATAAATTCGTAAAATAAAATTGATTAAAAACAAAAAATAGTTTGAATTCTGTCATCTTGAATTCAAATTATATTTTTCATAATCACGAATTGCAAAAGGGCTTTTCTCGTTGGGTTTCTTATTTTTACCAATGGCTCCTATCGTAATCATAACTAAACCAGTCAAGCGCCAAACTAAAATTTCGGAAAAGCATTTTTTTTTCTTCGTATTATAATTTTTTTGTTAGGATTGCAATGTTTTCAACTGAAAGTGATGCATATTTAGGTACATTTCTTCCGATAAACAATGTTGCAGTCCTTATTGAATAATTTGATATAGTGATATAAATGTTTTCCTAAAATTAGCAATTTTGGTGTTCGACTGATTTTTGAAATAAAAGATTCAACTGCGAAAAATATAGTTTGCGTGTGTGTGTGATCCAAGACCGTAGGGCATAAAACTGGTCATTAAAAGTCAGTATTCTTCATCTTAGTCAGTATTTGTCAGTTTTTTCAAAATTTAGTCAGTAAAGTTGGTATTTTTTTGCAAATTCGCTCAAGAACTCATTTTAAACAAAATATCGGCAGTGGTATTTTTTCTGTTTTTCGTCTAAACTTTTTAAAATGTCAAAAAAGTGAGACATTACCAATGCTACAACCAAATTTTGCCAGCCGGGTAAAGTTTGCATTATTTTATTAGAATAATTTGCTGTTAGCTTCTTTTTAGTCTATTTTCCACAAATATTTTAAAGAAAAAACAAATAAGTCTGTTGTAAAAAATTCTTTGAAAGAAATGATTGTCAAGTTTTTTACATAGATAATGAATACTTCAAAATAAAATTTTAGGATTTAAGATATTGAGATGGAGAAATGTGTATCTAAGTCTGATCGCCTGCCCCCCCCCCCCCTTTCCCACACTGAAAAAACCTTTCTTGTTCAAAAAATGTTGGAGAGGGTACATCATTCTCTTTTTTTCCCATTGTTCAAAAATAAAACATAAGTACTTATGCGAAAATTGAAAGAAAGATATAAATCTCAAACTAACAGGGAGATTTGTTCCGAACAAACTTATTTAAAGATAGTTGACGTGTGAAAAATATTTTTCAAATTTGAATATTTTAAGGATATTTTTGAGAAATTTAAAATGTTTTGAGATTTTTATTAAGGGTCATTCCATGTCAAATCAACCAATCACTCAAAATGACCATCTCAGATTTTCATGAAACTTTCAGGGATTATACTGTTTGACATCCTAAAATCAGATGTACTTTTTAAAAAAATCAATCTTTTTTGGTTAATGAGTTATTAATTTTTTAAATGTGTAAAAACTCACGTTTTTTTACTCATCTGTTGTGCTTAAAAATGCTACAATTTTAGTTCTATGGGGTCAATACAGTTGGTTAACAGCTCATTTTAAAGTGGATTGCATGAGCTTTAATTTGACATGCAACTGGCATATTTCTCTTAAATTTTTAATATTTTTTTAATTTTAAAATTTAAATTTTTTTAAAGTAAGTGTCCTTTAAAAAATTTGAAAAAATGTATGTTTTTTAATATGTTTTAATAAATACATCCTAAAAATTTCAGAGTGGGGACATGATGGGATCAGAAGTTATAGCAAACAATGCAATGACACTTTTTTGTAAAATATATATATATATATATATATATATATATATATATATATATATATATATATATATATATGTTATTTTATTAGACATTTTTTTAGATTATTTTCTTTTACTTTTTTAAAATTATAATTTTTAAATTAATCTCTTACTTTTTAAAATTACTTTTATTTTAAATTTTCTTTAAAATCATTTTTTAATTTTATTTTTAACTAAGCAATTTCTAATTTGGCAACATTTTATTTCAAAATTATGATGTAAATTAAAATATAATTAAAAATTGAAAATGAAATGCATTAAAACCATTTAAAGAACAGGCAGATCATGCAGCAGCTTGTTTACACACGTGTTGAAACACTCCCTGACATGTTCAAACAGGCATGTGAGGTGTAAGTCCTGTTTACTGAACTTCAAAGGAATAAAAAATAACCAATCTTTTAGATTTTTTTGAAATTTAAAGGTTTTTAATTTATTGAACTATTCATAGTTTTACTACAAAATGTTTATAATATTACTAAAAAAAAAAAAAAACTAAAACATGTATATTTTGAAATAAATTTAAATTGTTAAAAATAGTTTTGTGCATTTAAAAAAGTATTTTATTTATTTATTGTTTTTTTAATTTTTAAACAGAAATGCTAAGTAGCACCATTGCATTATTTGCTATAACTGCTGATCCTATCATGTCTCCACTCTGAAATTTTTAGGATGTATTTATTAAAACATATTAAAAAACATATATTTTTTCCAAAATTTTTAAAAAACTAACTTTAAAAAAATTTAAATTTTAAAATTAAAAAAAAATTTATTAAAAATTCAAGAGAAATATGAAAGTTTATTAAATATAATTTGAATTAAAGCTCATGCAATTCTCTTTAAAATGAGCTGTTAACCAACTGTATTGACCCCATAGAACTAAAATTGTAGCATTTTTAAACACAACAGATGAGTAAAAAAAATGTGAGTTTTTACACATTTAAAAAATTAATAACTCATTAACCAAAAAAGATAGATTTTTTTAAAAAGTAGATCTGAATTTAAAATGTCAAACGGTATAATCCCTGAAATTTTCATGAAAATCTGAGATGGTAAATTTGAAAATAATTTTTTTTTTTTGGTTGATTTGACATGGAATGACCCTTAATGTTGATATAAATCCTTTATTTAAAAAAGTAACCATGCTAAAAGTTCTTTTTTGTTGCAAATATTTACAGAGAGTAGGCGTATGTTTAAAGTTTTTTTTTTTTTAATTTAATTTGATTTATTTTTATCATTATTATTATTTTTAAGTTTTGAAAAATGGACAAAAAGTTTTATATTCTTTAGTTGAAATGGTTTCTTGTAGCTGTAACAGCATTGACAAAAGTTGATGATTGGTTTATAGAAAGAAAATGAAGGGAACGCAAAGTATGAGAAAGCTGTAAATGATTTTTTTCTTTTCATTTTAACAAATGATGATAGATATGTATCTTTATTTCTGCAATAAATGTTTAAATTGCTATGAAATTCATTTTTGTTTTGGCAATGATTAAAAAGGATAATCAAGAATTCTGTTGGAAAAAAATTAAATTTTTCAGAAAAAAAAAAATATTTTAAATTTATCTGATTGAAATTGCTTCTAATACCTATAAAATAATACAAAAATCATTGTAACAGAAAAAATGTTTTGTTTTATTTATTTATTTATTTTTGTTAATTTTAAAAAACCTTCCATTCTCCCACTATACTTTGAAGTTCGTCGTAGAATAAATATTATATTACACATCATGTAGTACTTGCGTCTATTAAAATAATCGACTATCACTGTATAAGATCATAGTGTATATTTAATTTTTAAATGTGTACAAAACCGTTAATCATGCAGTACATAGTAAATAAGGGGTGATTTCTCAAAAAATGGATCTTTTTTCCTATTTTTGTCCCAAATGTAACAAAGTGGGTAGCAGCATTTTTTGTGCACTATTCTCAAAAAAGACAAAATATACTTTTATGCTTCTTTTAAATATCTCATAACTTTTTTGTGTTAATACATTTTTCGTGATACAAGGGAATTCAGTTTCTACCCAATACTATTTATTTACAGGTAAGCCCTCTGAACATGAGATGTTCTCAGTTTTACTAAAAAGTTGCCAGACTTTCTTTTAAGGCTCTGTTTCTCTCTCGATTTCTCTTCATCATATTCTTTTTCAAACATAAATGCTTAAAGCTTTTTGGAACATATACAATTATTTTCACGCTAACAAATATATACATATTTTTTTGTTTTTTTAAATTAAAAAAATGAACATCGCTGAATGTACAATTTATGGATACTTTACCTTCTGTCTCTTGTTCTTGATTTCAGAATTTTTTTAAATAATTTCACAGTGGTTTTAAAAGTAAAAGTAATGTGATTAATGATGCGAAACTTTTCTCAATAATTTAGTAAAATTTTGAACATTTCAGTGATCTTTTAAATTAAAATATTTTCTTGGTTGCAGTAAAAATTCATCATTTTTATGAAACTACCAGGCTGACAAATTCCAGGCGGCAGGCTGCCCGAAAAACTAAAAAGATACCTTAGTAACCAAGTTTTTTTTAGAAGCCATGTTGCACATTTCTTATGCTTAAAGTGTTATTTGTATTTTTCATCATAAGTTCTTGCAGTATAAGTGAACTTAGTTTCTGTACATTAAAAAACATTTGCTGATTAGTAATTAAAACAATTTTCTAAATGTGTTCTGGATTTTAATAAAATATTTTTTTAACTAAAAATTAACAGGAGTAAATGCACAATTTATAGATTTTTTTTTCTCCTTGTATTTCCCGATGTCTTTTTTTTTTTTTTTTTTTTTTTGTGTGTGTGTGTGTGTGTGTGTGTGTGTTTCCCAGTGAGTTTTCAAAGAAATCAATTGTATATGAATTACTGCTCTTAATCATTTAATACTATTTTGACCAGTTGCAGGATCTTTCAATTTATTTTCCTAGTTTCAAAAAAGTTTTAGTCATCATCCACTAAATATATAAATTAAACTCAAATCTTTCAGTCAAAAATTGTACCAAAAAGGCTTTGCACTATGTTGATGCACATTACAACAAAGCTAGCATCTCTTTCACTAAGTATAATACTTTTTTTTTTTTTGTTATACCAAAAGCTTGTAAGTTTTTATTTTTTTTAGTCAGTAAAGTCAGTATTTTTGATCCTCCAAACAATTTTACCCCCTGAAGACCTCAAAATTCAAACCAAGACCAGGGTCTGTATGTTGATATTGTCTAAAATAAGATTGTATTTGTGTAAAATCGAGAGAGTCGGGTATAAATCAAATCGATTCTGGGGGGACGACGTCACCACCACCGCGCTGGAGAAGCACCCGTTCGCGGAGGCCGGTGTACCTCAAAAAGGATAGGATATCAACTACGGTCTAGTGAAAACAATAAGCAATCGCGATTGCTCAATAAAAAACTATTTGTGGGTTACATCGTATCCGCAAATTTAAATTTCGATTTTTGTTTTGTAAACCTCTATTGAAATGACTAGCGAGCCGCTACTGGTTCAGAATTCGAAATGGTTCACTGTGCACTGTTCAAGCAAATATACGACGCATTTTTTGAATTATGAGTTCAGCTTAATAATCCATTCATCAAATTAACTTCTTTTTTTAACATTTATAAAATTACGGAATTGACTTAAATATAATAACGGAATCTTTGAAAAGGAACGATTATCGCACATTGTCGAATGAACATGAAAAAAGCGTCTAAAATTCAGAAGCTTTAACCGAATTTATTAAAGTTTCAAACGCTTAATTTTATTTTACGATGTACGCTCGAATTCATTTCTACATTGGAAAAGTGATTCAGGAAAGAATTTGAAAACAATAGTCCATAAATTCTTTCGGAAAATGTCTTGTTTGGTGCATGATTCAATGAAAGGAGAACATGTGACCTGTTACTAAAAGATGAGTTTCAAAGAAAAGTGAACTAAGAATTTCACATTTGACTCATTCAATTACAAAATTCAGCACTAAGTTTTGCCTCCACACAAAAGCACTGAGCCTAGATAACTAATAATAGGGAGTTTTTTTAGCAGTCCAATGTCGTCTACTCAAACCGATTAATACACTATTTTCGCTTTCAACAGTAAAACCCAACTTTTCATCTTCATTGATGTTTCATTTCAAATGCATAAGCATTTAAACAAGGGAGAAAGAGCTTTCCCTTCCAGTGGCGGCATTTCATTTGGGGGAGGGGGGGAGTCGAGTTTCTTAAATATGAGTATGTCCTCAGTATAGTACAAAACACATACTGGATAACAAAAGGTGGTCACAAAACGGGTCTAATATTAAACAAAAATAATGTTTAAAAACATGTTAACTTATTATAAAATGAATTAAAATTTATGCTCCCAAAAGTGTTCGTACACCTACGACTTACAATGAAATAGACCTATCCATTGGTTAGAATTAATATTTCGGAACAGGTATTTAATTATAAGATCTATGATCATTTTTCAACAAAACTACATATAAAGTTTTTAAAAACTTAATTTTTAAAAAATAAAAAACCAAAAAGTGCCGGAAATTTTATTCCACAAAAGTCTTCGTACACTTTAAAAAATATCTATACATTATTGAATAATCTAACTTTTTATTAAGTTATTATTTAGTAGAATATCATACAGTATCAAAGCACCTTTTATAAACGTCTGAGAATTTTTTTTTTCTTTTTTTTGCGTAACTTTCGAGTAAGTGTTCAACCACACTTCGAGTCTTACTGTTTCTAGCTGTATTTTCGTTTCAAAGCCGTATTTTCGTAATCTTGCCTCCAGATATCTCTAAATATATTACATTAAGTTCAAATCTGGAAATTGAAGGGGTATTTTTTAAATTTAAGGACAATTTTTGGGGCACTAGACGCAAACGTTGAAAACCGTATGCTTCTTATCGTCTTGATTTAAAAAAAAAAAAAAAGTTATTTCCGATCCGATAAAGGCGCCCATATACAAAATTTTAAGGGGGCCCAGATATTTTCCCCATAGAAACCGATTTCAGTACAGATTACAGATATTAAAATTTGACATTTTTAATAACTTATTCATTAATTGCTCGAGAAGAAATGCTTTTGCAGTTTTGCAAAGAAAAAAGTACTTAAAGCAAGGAAGTTCTAATTTCAAGGGGGGTGGGGGTGTATTTAAATTGGTTCTTAAAATATTTAAATGAACAGCATGATTCACTATATCATCGAAAAATTCCAAACTACCAAGTCCTAATGCTGATATGCACCCTTACACAAGAACACTTCACCGTCGTGATTTACTGGTTCAACTAAGTTCTTAAGATTAAGTTCCTAATTTTTTCTTTTATTTACAATTATACAAAAATTTAACCAAAAATGTTGAATTCATTTTCAGCTGTAAGTAAGAGGTAATTCCAAAACGTTTTGAGCTCAATTATAGTTGTTTTCGCGACGAAAAACGTTAACTTTCTGTTTTTCGCACAACCAAGGAAATTTCTGTGGGAAGAGGTCCCATTTAATTCAGTTAATCAGAGAACTTGGCAAACAATTTTAGGTAAAAATTAAATGTACAAATTTTCATTTAACTCTGCAGAAATTTTTAAGCACTTAATTTCCTAAATTTTTAAACTAATTAATCCTAAATTTTTTAACTGTAAATCTTTGCCGGTTGACCTTTTCTTACCTTGTTTTTGGTTCACTTCTTTTCTTTAAAGCATTTTATCAAGCACTTTACTATAGAATAGAATAAATTTACTAACTTAGAGACGTTTCAAACCAATTTACCGCTACTGTGAGGAAAAAATTCAAATTTTGAATGGTGTTTGAGGTTTTTTACGAATACCCGCCATTTTAAAGTAATAAGCACAATATTAAGGAATAAATAAACAAAAAAATAAAGCCAAATGACTTTTAAGGGTTAACACAATGCAAAAATAATAATAATAATAATAAAAAAAAACCGGACATATTATGATAATTTTAATCATGAATTTATTCGAAAACATTTGAGTGTACCATGACTTTTGTTAGCGTATTATTTCTTTGTTTCTTCGTTTTTTGACCCATTTCAAAAAGAAGATCCGTCAATATTTTGAAAAAACTGCAGGGTTTTATTTAGACCCTTCATATCTTGACGGGCGATGTTCTAGTCTTTTAAATAACGGAAAACACTTGCTCGTGCCTGGAATGAAGTGAAAAAATATTAAACTTCATATTCGAGTTCAGTTTCGCGTTATTTTGGTTTTGCTAAAAACGTTCTAAGTGTACGAACATTTTTGGGAGTCACTGTATGTCATCTTCATTTTCATTGTGTTCCGTTTTAACTTGCAAGATCTCTATTTTCGCATCCGTTAGTCCTATATGTATACTTCTAATTGCAAAAATTGTCAATATCAGATGCACTTAAGATATTAAAGGTTTGAAGCAAAAATATGAATGAGTCAAAAAATAGAAAATTTAAACTTTTTATACGGACCCTGGGTCCCTTAAGTTATATTTAGGAAAATAATCTTCATTGAAAGACATTACAAACACAAAAAATTTGACATTTGTGCGACCCAAATTCAGGGAAATATTCGAGTTCAAAGTTTTAAGGGACCATACAGAAGATGAGATTGTAACTTATCGCCCTTTGCAGAAGAATGACAGGTTGTCGAAGTAAAGAAACGAAGTATTTATATTTTTCACCGCTATTCAAAAAAAAAAAAAAATGCAAATGTTAGTCACTTAATTTGAAAAACCACACTCTATACTCACATATAATTTTAAATTCTTGTTAACTGCTATATTTTCTCCCAAAAGGTGTCATTGACGGCTTGGGTAAAGTGGTGTAAGTCACAAAAGCTGCGTTTCATATCTCGGTGAACATTGGTCGTACTAATGTCAAACTTTTTGTGTTGGAATATTTTTTCAATTTAGATTATTTCCCTAAATATAAGTCAGGGGACATCGGGAGCGTATAGAGAGTAAAATTTGTATTTTCTGACCCCTTTTTTTAAATTTTTGCTTCAAACTTTTGACACCTTAACCCTGCATCTGATTTTTGCAATTGGAAGTATGCATCTAGGACAAACGGTTGCGAAAATAGAGGTATTGCAGATTAAAACGGAACACCTATAGTTAATCTGCTAACGGAATAGTCAGTTATCGCGTAACGCTCCTGACGTCATCAACAATGAAACTCGCGCCACGGCATGATAATTTGATAATATATTTTGGTAATGTTTAACATGTAGGAAAAGGCTTTATTGTGACAAAGCTGAACTTGATCCGGTAAACTTAACTGTTTTGCCGGTAAGATTGCTTCATTTCTGCAGAGAAATGGAGAAACGAAAAAGTCAGCAATGAACGCTATCTATTGTAGTTTAGGGTTAATATACTGGCGTTAGGGTTAAAATTTCAACTATCAAAATAACGCCAAACAGGCAATGGCTTCGTTCAAATGTAGAAGCAATTTTCTCCCGTCATATCTTGACGGGCGATGTGCTAGTCTTTTAAATAACGGAAAACACTTGCTCGTGCCTGGAAATTGGTCGAGTTTAATCAACTATTGCAGAGAATCAGAGAGATTTTTTTAAATGAACATTGATTTGCCATTTTCAAAAATTGAATTTACTCATTTTTTATCATTCTGCTCAAAAAACTTGGGGGGGGGGGGGGCGATCGCCCCCTATGGGCCCTCCTATTTGCCGCACCTGTTCCCTTCCCCATAACTTATACATCAAATTCATTAGCAGTTCAAAACAGTAAGATTGGGACGAGTGTGAAACAACATTAAATGTCTTTAATGTAGGCATGCTAAATAACTCAGTTGAAAACAATGTTCTGCGTTCACTGTTCAATGATTTGGTAACTATTTGAGGATCATAATTTTACCATAACAAAGTTCCATCAAAAGAGTTGTACTGCACTTTAAGATTTCATTTCTCTTTACCACTATGCTTTAAACGCAAAATGAAAAGCAATGTTTTGGTAACTAGAATTCGGAACTAAGAATTAATTCGAATCAGGGGAAAATGGCATCCTTAAGGGTGCAGGCTCTAATAAATTAAGGCACGATTTTACGAACCTCGAACACAATTTTAAGAGTAGCTTACACACGAGGGTTGAACAATCTTTATCCGAAACACTGCAATTCGATTTGAAGAACTTTTTTCGCGGTCTCCAAGAGTTCGTAAATTTGAGCGTCAACTGTGTAAATGCAATGACAGATAGCATTTCAATTAGTGATTGGTACGCACAGCAGTTTTATTTGTTGGTTCGTTTTCGTAAGCTAGACAATGGTAAGCCAATGAGCAAACGACTTGTATAGAAAAATTAATTTTGCAGAAATAATTTTTGCTTTGAATATTTTGGATTTATTTTGACAAAATGAAATTTTATTTTAATCCCCCAGATTGTCGATGGTAATCCAAATTCTGAATTTCTATGAAGTGCTAAAAGCTGTCTGGATATAAATTAGGGGATTCACAAAAAGAGGAACTCTTGCGATGCGCTTTTGAATCCGAGTGCCAACGTGAGGAGTCATTAAGAATCTTGGAATAGAAAACCGCTATAGAGGCTTCCATTCTTTACAGATTTTGTCAAGTATCACCGACTTGGTGATGAATTTTGTTGTCAAGCCTTTTGTATCCGTCAATTCCCAATAAAAATGAATAAATTCTGTAAAAGTTGTTTTTCTGCCAGCACAGTATTATTACTGCAGAGAAACAAGCTGTCGCCCTAGTACATATTGCTCTACCGTTTAAAGGCAAGGAACAGTATCTGCATGAATGAGTCTTTGAGATATTTGAAGAAACACGTTTTGGATTCCCCTTTCTCACTAAAATATGTATTGTTTGAATTTGATGTTTTCTTCCTGCTTTATTTTCAACGGACAATAAAACTAAATTGCAGTAAATGACAAACATGAAAAATTCGCAGATACTGCCTTTTACCTTTCTACGACAGCGCTCTTTACGATATTTGCAGTCGGTGTATGTCGACTCTAGAAAGTTGCTAAGTTATGCTCAACCTTCAAATGATAAAAATTTAACGAGTGCAGCACTGACAAGATCACGACGCACGAGCATGCAAATTAAACATATAAGTGTTTCAGAATCCCTTTTTACAATGCAGAAATGTGAGCTTACAAGAATGAAAAGTCATTTAACAAAAGCTTTTATCGGATATCTTTTTGATCCATAAGCTCACATTTTTTTTATTGAAAAAAGATTCCTTGCATACCCGAAACACGTGTCTGTAATTTAACTTATATATTTGAGCATTATATACATTTGTATATTATTTGTATGCATTGATTATAACGTATACGTTTATTACGTATTTTATTACTATACTCATTAATCGCACCATGTATTCGCACGAAGGCACTGTTACTAGAATTCCCTTTTATAAAATGTATATTATATATTTTTAATGAGTCTCATCGCAAACTGCATTTTATTTATTTGTTGATTAATCTCATAAATACTGCAGGTATTTTGTATTTTAATCCTCTAAAATAATTTATCCAATTGTCTCTAATTACAGAGGTGCCTATTTCCCCCAAGGACCCCCCCCCCCCCCCCCGCTGTTTATAGTATTTAGAAATAAGTCCTGTGCTGCTCAAATTAAACTTCTTACTTATTTTATGAATTTTAGAAACTAGCAATTATTATGTATTTATAGGGCACTATTTTCAGAATTATGTAAGGCTCAATGCTTCTTGATTTAATCCCAACTAAAAATAGCTCGGCCTGCCTATGTCTATTTCATACTTTTAAACTTCCCTAAAAAGGCATGAATTGAATATATTTTTTAAGAAACATTTATTTTTAGAATTCATTATTAATGTCCTTTTTTTTTCCAGACCATTTTTGGTGGAAGAGTTTAAAAACTATTTTTCATGGGATCAGCTAGATCAGGGTTTCGCAAAATAGTCAAAACCAACCCACTGGAGGTTGATGAAGTTTTCAAAGTGGTCGATGAAGCTCTAGGGGTCGAAGAAGATGTAGCAGTAAAAATGCAAGCAAGAGCAAATTTTGGTAAAATGAACATTTTACTTCTCTTGTTAATAAATAATATTTAATTTAATAGTTAAATATTATTTACCACATTGAGTGTAGCTCCTTTTGTGCGACAGATTATAAATTTTACTCTTCTTGAAAGGTTTTTATTTTCATGAAGTTTTGCTTTTATGAGTCAAAGGACTCTTACTCGAAACCATAGATGAGCATTGCTTGAACTTCTTATGAAACCAATTTTATTTTTTAAGCTTCGTAAAAATTGGATGTATCAGCATTTAGTCAACTCTCAATTACGAGATTTTGATAGGGGATTGATGGTTAAAGTAAAATTCCTTCAGGGGTCAATGCATGAAAAAGTTCGGAAAATCCTGATCTAGACATGGAAACGCTTCTGCAACTTACACCACTAGTCTTCTGAAAATGTCAACGATGACGTCAAGTTACAAACTTCTTCTGAGACACGCCTGCTGGCGATGTTAAAATTAGCATGTACCCACAAAGAGTGAAATAGAAGGCAAGTAAAAAGAGAAAGACTACAAGCAAAAGTTTCGTCGGGATGTTCTTGTGGTTAATTTGTTGATGTTGACATAACGTTGCAGCAGGATTTCTTCTTATTTCTGCAATACACATACTTAAATATAGGTACGTTTCTCTAGCTTTCAATTTTTGCACTTGGTTCTGTAAAACTGATAAATGATGACCCAAAATCCCTAGCTGAATGATATGTAAGCAGTTAATACGAATTTGTTTCAATTTTAAGAGTAATAAGATTGATACTCAAATCAAATTCGTTGTCATTGTCAATCGAATTATAGTAATGCTGTAAGTTAAATTTATTTCTCAAAATAGCATCATATTACTTTCCGAGCTCTTTTTTTTTAATCGCCATTATTAAGCGTTGGTGGATAAAACTGGAAACGGGGTGAATTTAAGGGTAAAATTTGCGGGCGCAATCGGACACCAGGGTGACTAAATGAAAAAATAGTAATTTCGATTGCCGTTTTTTCATTTAGTCGCTCACGGTTTTTCGATCGCTACTTCAAAGAATAAATACCACAAAGTGTAAAAAGGGCATTAAGTATAGGTAAAATATTTTCCACCAAAATCAAGATGCAACTTTTGTGAATTAAGTTATTATAAATATGACTTTTACATTAATTGTAATATTTTTACTCATTACTAACTTCACAAAATTAGAAAACATATCGTTTAACACTTCAAGTGTATGAAAAAAGAATGATTTAGAAGTCATCTCTCACAATCGCCACCCGATCTCTACCTCAAAAAATAAATCAATGACCTGAAGGTGTAAAAGGGATCTTAAGTTATGTAAAATCTTTTGCACTGAAACCAAGATGCAGGATGCAGCTTTTGTGAACTAAGTTATTTAAAATATGTTATTTACATCAATTATAGCATTTTCATATGTATTACTAACTTCAGACATTAAAAAAAAAAAAAAAAAAAGATCGTTTTGATCTTTGAGTAAGTAAAAAAGTGACAATTATTTCAAAATTAGTGGCGACAAATGAAACTGCCACTACTGGCTACTGGCGAGTGAATTTTTCCAAATTTTGCTGTTGAGCACACAATTACTTTAAATGCTGAATACCATTATTATGGTGCATCTTGTTTTGTGTGAAGGTTTTTGACAATATCAATTTGTTTCAGATACCAACTTTTCTCTTGTCGTTTCATTTCGCAGAAATGAGTAAATAATTAACTCCGGAATCTTTGATTGAAGTCCTGTTAATGAATCCTTAAGTTATGCCGCATACTTCAAAGCCACACTAATCAAACTTAGGAACAATGAAAATAATTATTATAATTCTAAAAAATGAAAAAAAAAATCCTCAAAATCATTCTTGATATGATACAATAAATGTTTCTTTATTTGTTGAAAGATAGTTTTCTCAACGTTATTTATTTTTTTCATTGTAATTGAACATTTTTTTTCCCTATTACATTTGTGATATCAATTTCAGTAAACTAACGATTATCCGCGAGTCAATTAACAATAAGGAACATGTATTTTCATAGTAAATAGCAAATACCAATGGCTGTTTTTTCTTTTTACTTCCTTTTACAAAAAAGTAAGTATTGTATTCGCGAAAAAAATTTTCACTTAAAAATCGGCCTTAATTTCCATTTTTCTCAACCCTGAATGAATGTTGAATTTTTTTTTTTTTTTCGATCCAACCACACACGTGGATATATGCCTAGGAACCTACAGACACCCGAAATATCCATTTTGACGACCCCCGAGTTAATTACAACGAATTTTTCTCGTGACGTCTGTATGTACGTATGTATGTGCGTATGTATCTCACATAACTCAAAAACGCTATTAGAAAGTTGAAATTTGGTACGAAGACTCCTAGTGGGGCCTAATTGTGCACCTTTCCTTTTGGTTGCATTCGGATGTTCTTAAGGGGGTCTTTTGCCCCTTTTTGGGGGGAAATCATTGTTAATTTCGATTTAAACTCAAGTGATGTTATAATTTGTCGGACACTTGGCAATATATCGCCAGTCTTTTGGTCGCCAAGTTTTGTCGCCAACTTGGTGACAAATTTGGCGACTTTTTTTTTAATTTTAAATTTGGTTTCAATTTGGCTACTGTTGGTGATATTTAGAGAGTAAACAGTTGAATCATATTAAAATTGCCAATAATGGGGAAATGACAATAAATTGGAGTAAAAGGAAGTCATGTGATGTACACATCAGCTCGTTTTGTCGAAAAATTACAAATAAACTTTTGTTTCATTTATTTATTGTGCTTTTTTCATCTTACATGCACTTGTTCTTTATTGATGTTTGGTTCTAGTGTGCAAAAGTACAAAACATTTTTACTGTATTGTTAATTTTTTCACTGTTTCTAGAAAGTATTATGCATCAATACAGCTAAAGGTTTTGAGGAAGTACAATTTTTACTTTATTTGTCCCTCCTTTTAGACTTTTTGCGGTTTATCCGTGATTTTTATTTTCCGCGGATAATCGGGAGTTTACTGTAGTTGCTTTCACCTCTTTGGTATCTGTCCCTCGACGAACATACTTGCCTCTCTCCAGGGGTGCCCACCTAGGGGCGGTCATGGCGCAGACTGCGCCATTGAAATTTTTAGGGAAGGGGTGTTTTGAGGGGTATTTTTCACTTTTTTGGGAGGGAGGGGGGGCTCTTGCTTCTGGAGTGAGGGGTCTTTGCGATATTTAGGTGGGTGCGCCTTTGCTCTTTTAGGGGGTGGCACCCCTGCTCCCTCTACGGGGTCCTGCACAAATACTGTCATACTTTGAGAGGTGTTCGTGAAGTTGTGACAAGAAGAAAGGAGGGAGTAACAAGAAGTGCGACACCGCACATTTTTTATTGCAAAATGTTTATGAAAAATAACGTGACATGCGACAAGCGTAGGATGAGTTAGTAAACTGAATTGTGACACTTTGTGAGGTGACAAAGGGAGGAAGGGGTCAAAATTGTTGTAAAAAAGTATGACAAATCATTTATGGTCATCCCCTTTATCTGAAACACTATTTGGTCTATGAGGTCTATTGCTTTCTTTCCTGTTACTTTTTTTTTGATAAAACCTCCTTTACCTTCTTTTCCTTCTCGCTTTTATTTTCAATCGTATTCTCCTATGTATGGGAGGAACATTTATGCTCGTGTAAATATGTAATTTCGACGTTTCTCAAAATCTGAACTCTCATATTGGTCTTTTCCAGTTGTTGAAATTTCATCAATCACTTTGTAGGCAGGATCATTGAAGCTACGAAAATCGTTGATACATTTTGGAAGAAAAATCTTTCGTCTACCTCACCATGGATGGCGCTCGGCAAACTACAAAAATCAATTATTTTACACACAACTTTGCAAAATTGAAAACAATCAACGATGCTTCAGGAAAACAGTTTGTTTCTTCAATATTTGATTTTTAAAATCCAGGCTTTTTCCTTATTTTTAATCGGTTTTGAATAGAGATGGGAACGGTCGGGGGGGGGGGATTGGAAATTTTGGGCTCTTAACTGGAGTAAAAAATGGGTGATTAAGTCTAAACTCTAAGCCTCGGATTCCGGTTTTCTAAAAAAATTTCTTATAGCTCTCCTAATGCTCGTAGAAACTTCGAGCAAGCTCCATCGTATGCAAAAAATTTAAAGCTTTTGAATGACCTAAAATTCAAAAATGTGCATGAAATACCTTTCCCCCACAATGTGAGAAATGAGCTTAAATTGAGAATAAAAAAAGAACAAAATCTTTCAAGTAACCTTTTCAATAAGAGTTTTCGAAAATAAATTCTGTTGGGGTTAGCAGGAATTTTGGATAAGCGGGATTCTACTGTATACCCACTAATTTTTTTGTTATCAGTTTTGCTTCGGTATTGTATTTTGATATCTTGTCACACGATAATGAAAAAGCATTTGTAGCATCTGTTAAATCTTGAGTTCTGCCTTGAATTCAACTAAAACTGCTCTTCGGTCTCTTGGTAGTGTTGGAGTTCCTCTCAACTAATATTCTCGATGAGATTCTTAGAAAAGGATTTCCCATACCAAAAGGCAGAAGGGAAAAGATTCCTTCAAAACCTTTTACCACAGAAGGAACTTGACTATTTTTGGTTTCAGCTCAGTTACGGACTTTTTACCAGCTAATGATGAAAGATGACGTTTCACCAGAACCTCGCAATCATGACTCACTGCCTACGAAGGTACGAATAAAAGTAACGAAAAAAATGCCACGGTTGAGTGGAGAGGCATTTTAAGCGAACCACACTTCCTTTCTTCTCAGGATGCATTTTCTTCTTACCTACTTATTAAAAGCGTTGTCCAAGAAACAAGGAGGGGAACGACGGGCTTCGAATCCTTAATTGTAGACTATAAAATAAAGTGAGGCGTGTTTCTGATGTCTGGATAGCGTCTGTTCTAAACACTCCTTTGTTGTGTTGAGTTGAAAGGCTTTCAAGAACATAAACTATATAGGTAAGAAGAGATCCGAGTAATATCAAACGCTTAACCTGTTACGAATTTATATCATGGGTTTATGGCTCAGCTAGGATATTCTGTGCTTCTCAGTAAATGTTATTCCAATACCTTTAAGAAACTAAATCCATTACAGTCGCAGTTGTGGGTTTTTCTATGAACTTTTACAAAGTTTATATTTTGACTTTTCTCACAAGTTCAGCCAGAATTTATCTTCCAGTGGGCGCGTTGGCAACTTCACTCTCCCCCCCCCTTTTTAATAGATTTCAAAACGAAATCAAACAGATATTTAAAACATATAGATTTTTATGAGCACTACACATTTAGCTGAATGGTTATAAGCTCATCTCCATACGTCGAGAACTTTTTATTAGTTTTTTGTCGAAATAACTCAAGTTAGTCGAACTCATCAACCGTACCAACTATGAGCAATTACAATTCATACGTACAACCGCAACCAAGGAAACAGTACAGTTGCTCCAACTTGTTTCATGCTTAACACTTTACAACTTATGAGTCTTCGAAAATTCTGCTGTAGCCAGCTAGTTGAGACACGTACGAACAAACCAACTGATTCAGGCCCTCATCGGATAATATTTTTTGCTAGTCAAAGAAAATTTAGCAGCTTTTGAAAAATTGAGTCAAAAAACTCAATAACTAAATCTCATTGAAAACGAAAGTGTATTAGTTGGATTAGAAATTACAAACGAAAATGCACAAAGCCCGCAGGGAAAGTTTCTAATTATTAGAGAATATCTGCTAAAAGGAAATTTCGCTAGGGCGGGTTTGACTTTATTTAGCAATGTTTGTTGAGCTGATAGTGAGAGATAATACGTTTGCATTGGTGCAATTCTCAGAAAATCATAGTCGGATTTGACTCTATGGAAATGATATGCCTTTTAAACATTCCTTCCATTTATCAGGTTATGGGCGTCGGCCGCAGCAAAGAACAAACTCGCCAAGATTTGAAGTATAGAATTCAAGAGTTCAATTCCAGACTGCAACCTGCACTTATTCAATGCAACCAGGCCAAGACTACTTTCGTTACTCTGTCGGACCTATGGTCGTGTAGTCGGATGGAGGTACTTGACACGCTGCCGGCCGTTGCGCAAGAGATCGACAGACACCACCACAACGTCAACATCGCCAGCCTGACGGGAACGTCTTCAAGCATTGCTGGCGGCACCGCTGCTATCGGAGGACTCATTTTGGCACCATTCAGTGGTAAGAAGTAATTTACACGTTTTACTCTTAAATAAAACAACTGGGGAGAATGGCCCAAAGCAGGTAAATTTTCGAAAAACGCGCGAAAATTGTAGTTTTTGTATTTTAATCGCAACAATTTCGGTTTTATTTCCTAGCAGGGTTTTTAAACTTCAAAATAAAAAGTGATCTTTATTTAATATCAAACTTAAGTAACATGTGAAAAACCCGCTTTGCCCTACCATTGAGCCCAAAGCGGTTGAACTTAACTAATTGTGGTTTAGCACATTTTCCAATCAAATATGAAGTTATAAATGATTAAAATAGTTGACTAGCTACCTGCCATTATATAAAAAAATATAAAACAGTTGTACTTATCCAATTTAAAGTCAGTACATTTGTGTATAAAACATAAAAAAATAACTGAGTTAATTACTAGATTAATTAATTGCTATCATAAAAAACAACTCTTTAAAGTTATACTTATCCTATGGAAAGAGAAAATCTAAGTCAGCAGACCAGTCAAAAAATTTTAAATAACTATATGATTAAATCCTATACCCGCTTTGCCTAAAGGCTCGTTTTTTATTTCAATAATTATAACCTTAAATTAATAATTAAAAAAAACTTGTGACCGTCGTAGTTTATTGGTGGATAGTGTCAGAATAAGTTAATATTATTGACAATAAAAAAAATAAGCTGGTCTTCGACTAATCACAAGTTACAAAACTGCATTTTTTTTAATGTATCATTTTTTTTCATTTTAAGCCTGGTTGCGCCATGTCGCTTCACTGCTGCTTCGCTGGGACTGATAATAACTCGGGGGGGGGGGGGGTTCGGGTAAACTCGACATACGTATTCATTGCCGCTAACACACCATGGGGGGGAGGGGGGCATACGAAGGCCTACCCGCTTTGGTCCACTCTCCCCTATGGCTTTTCTCTCTCCTTCCTTCCTTACTGTTTGGCTTGAAATTAGCGTGAGTTGCTGCTTGGAGTGTGTAAAAAAGGGGTCGTAAAAAGGTAAATCTCACCGTGAACCATCAACAGTTTCTACATATCATGCTGTTGACCATGAACCCCATCCAGTATTTGCCGGGCCAAAAAAAAGCTCATCTCGGAAGGCTTTTGATTACGAAGATTCTTGGTGACATTTGGAATTGCGTCAAGTTTTTTTTTTTTTACTTTGTACTCCAGTTGCAAACCAAACACTCTTATGTATTTATTCTGGACTTTAGATGCCGAGTCTGAGATGTCCCTATCAAGTTCTTTTGTAAACAAACTTTCTAATTTCGTAATCAGCAAAACTTTATTTAACCAAACAAACGTAAAAGGAGCGTGGAATTGCAGAAATAATTAAGTTGGGTACAGAAAAGCGCATAATTATTGAATGGTTTACCTATCTTAACGCACTAAGAGAGTTAAATTGATTCATTACTTGGCTCTTTCAGGAGGCGTCTCCTTAGCCTTATCTGCTGGTGGCTTAGTGGGTACCGTGGCTGGTTCAGCCACTACTCTTGGTGCAAACCTAGCAGAAGTCTACCTGACCAAAGAACTCACAGAACAAGCCTCAAAGGTTTTACAAGAAGATGCCTTCTACACCAAAGCACTAAGTGACGCATTCCGCGAAGTCATCCTGCATGAGCAACAGGTGATATCCATCCTTGCTGAGCTCAACAATGAATCCTTGATGGAGGACTTAGGCAAGGTCCTACAAGTGTCGCCTGCCTGTGACGAGGAACTCGAAAGGAGGTTCCGACATCTCAAAGAAGGAGCCAACTCTCTGGATGACATCGTCACCCTCGTCAGGTGCCTATATCCGGAAGACAGAGCTTTCCTGCAGCAACTGAACAAGACGGATAATCTATTTGGAGGTGCACCTACGTTTTCGCGCACACTTTCATCCTCTTCTGATTTCTTCCAGGTAAAACATTTGATACTTTAATTTTATGATAGATTTTCGTACACACCATTTTTCCGAATGTTTTTTTGGTGTGTATGTTTGTGTGCTTTTAATACAATAATTGGAAAAATACGAACGTAGTCCATTTAGTTTAAAAAAATTGTGCTGATGTAGTGAAGGCAGGCCTGGCTCCAAGGGTAAGCAGTCGCCTAGGGCGGCAGATTTTACGGGCGGCAAATTTAGAAGTTGAAACATTAAAAAAAAAATAGCATGAATATCTGTTTCAGCGCCATAAAATTCACTGCTTCAATGCTAAAAATATAATTGTTTAGAGTGTGTACCAATGCTTGCATATGCAAACCCCAGTTATTTAACAAGAAACTCGCTTTAATTTTAAGCACTTTGCTATTATTTTTATTTTGTTAACATGTTATTATTTTATATTTTTATTATTATTATTATCCAATGGGGGCGGGGGCGGCACTTGTCCATGTCGCCTAGGGCGGCAGAACTATTAGAGCCGGCTCTGAGTGAAGGACAGAAGCAATTAATACTCCACGCCAAGTAGTTCCCTTATCGTGAAAATGTTTAATATTATTAGAATATGATTTCATTTTTTTTAAAACAATTTTCCTTCTGTTTCTCTATTTTATCTCCATTTAATTGACAGGCCATGAAAGAGCTGGCTACTCTTGGTCCCGAAACCATAAAAAAAATAAGTGGTGCTGCTTTACAAAGTACTACTGCTGAAGCGACCTGGGCAGCCACTGGTGCTCAGGTTGCCTCTTTCACCACACAAATGATTGCAGCTGGTTTGGGAGCCATTTTCGTGGCACTGGACATCTATCAGTTCATGAAAACTTCTGAGAACTATGACAAGGGTTCCAAGACGGAACTTGCTGAGCGCATGCGTATGGTGGCTGAGCAACTTGCGCTAGAAAAGCAACAAATTGAAAAATTGAGCGACTTGTACAGAAAGCAATTAAATGTGGATGTGCTGAAGGAGACATCCTGATAGTGATAAAATAATTGAATGTGTATATTTTTCTAGCATCGAAAATCACGCAATCAAATTGTTAAATCATCGAGAAAAAATTAATTTAATTGATTCGTATCCGTATCTTCAAGAACAATGTACGTCAGAAGCATGTTAAAAATACTTTTGGCATAATACAAATTTTGATATAAAGAGTTTTCATTCATCAAGAACATTTTTTACCAGTAATATATTAAAATATTTTTGATATCATAGCATGATAAGAATATTTTACGAACACGGAAAAGAGCTTCCATCCGATGTACGTATTCAGTACTTTATTCCCAAAGAACTCACTTATGAAACATAAACATTCTGAGCAAAACTCTATAATGGCGCGAATACTACGCGAATTTTCATAACGAGATGTAGACTATTTTTCGGAAATATTTACATTGCTTGAATTTGTTTGTGAATTATAACCTAAGGAAATGTGATAATAAAATTTTTGTGAAAAAGAAATTCATACACTAAAGGAAACTATGCAAATTACTTATCTGTGATATGTCATACTGTAAAACTTTTCAATACTGTTAAAAATTAATTTATTAAATGCCTATATTTTTCATCACAGTGTTGTCGAAGTGCAATTTAAAATTATGTTGTGTCTAATTATGTTATAAAAAATATGTTGTTTGTAATAGTGTGTTTACAAACACTTTTTACCCATTCAACTTAATTGTATTTTCAATCGAATTGATGTATATTAATGATTTAATCTTTACATTTTGATTAAATTAATACATGGAGAAGTATAATCCGCTGCGTGGCGTGTTGATAAGGCGCTGTAATTCAGCGTCGTGGTCCTGGGTTGTGATCCGTATGATTATGCGACATGTAAAAGATCACTAGGGTGTTCGTTTGGCCCTGAATGCCTTCAATGCGGTTTCGCATTCAAAAGAGCCCACGTGCCTCCATCTGGTGGGAAAATGGGCGTCAAAATTTTCTGTGTCGTTGACATCCGCGTTTTAATGGTGGCACATGAAAGACTGGGTGCCGTTTTGTGGGATCGCACTAGGTCTGCAAAAAGCTAAATAGCCTAACGCAGCCCCATTAGAAAAGAAAGTACAAAAGGAGGAGACTGTGTTCTTCCTACAGTTCATACGACAAACAAGGATCTTACATTAGGAATCCTTTAATTACTCTTTAAAAAAGGAATCTTTAGCCCTTTTTGTGAAACAACTGATGGCTCTAGTAAAGTGGAATTTCCCCAGTTTCATGCTCTTAGTGTAAATGCCTGTTTTTTTCTTTTTTAAATAAACTTTACTTTGTGCTCTTGAACATGTCCATATGTAGGAGTGTCTGTGAATTAACAATTAATTTTCACAAAAACTTACACCATAAATAACAAAACAAACTCTTCTTCAAATTTCTTTATTTAAAAAGGAAATAAATTTTCTGCTCTATCACTGTAATTGTTTCAAAAGTTTTCTAGCGTAAAAACATCAAAATAACATTAAGAAGTTGTAAAGCTTTATATAAGAAGAAAGTTAAATATAAAATGAAATAAATTCTAACACAAAACATAGCTCAAAATTGGTGGCATATTTCAAATAGGGTTTGTAGTACTGTTAAAGGCAATCCAAAAAGCAAAATATTTTAAAAGTAAATATTTAACGTGCTATTTATCAAGTACTACGTAAAAAGGTCTTGTAGGACATTTATATTAACTACACGACTTCTCTACATTTAAAGACTAACAATAGTTAGTCAAAAGTAGAAAACACTATTATTAAATGTAGTTTATTCAACTGTAAAAGTTCATGAAATAGTAAAAACATCACATGATAATTTGTAAATAAAATCATGTGCAAATTATCAGTGCTTGTAGAATTCAAAGGCCAGTCGTCAGCACGGTTCAGGATCAAAATCACAGTTAGAGCCTTGATATCGTATACGAAGGTTCCTACTTCGGTGTGTGGAATAGAATGTATAATTTTGATGAAGACCGATTAACATCGACATTTGCTTCAATCAGGGGCGCGCACAGTGGGGGGGGGGGACACGTGTTGGTCCGGCTCCAAGCCTGAAGAGGGCCTAATATTTTTAAAACTAGGGTTGAAATATATGAGTGAACAATATGGAGGGGGCCTGGAACAGTCATTTGTGACGGGGCCCCAAAATTTCTGTGCACGTCCCTGGTTTCAATGCATTAAAACCGTAAGTTGGGAAATATTGTTTTAGTAGACAGACATGCTACATTACAAGTACGTATTATTAAAATTTTAAACAGAAAAAACTATAGGGGGCAATTTTACTGTAACAGACGCATCAGTTGTTGCACAAAATACCTTGCAAAGACTCCAAGTATGTTAGATACGTTTCATTGTAAGAAACATGAATCACATGAAATTTATAACGCTTTTTTTTTTTTCTTTGCTCGGTAAGGGACTACTAGAGATATATCCGTTTCTGAGCAAAGAAATATTATTTCTTTTATTGCTTCTTTAAATCTTCAAAATTTAATTGAACCCGACAGAAGTAGTCCATGTTCTTCATAAAGTTCATGCAATGAAACAAGGATCTAACATTTGAAGTTTCTGTAAGATATTTCGTGCAACAATTGATGATGTCTGTTGCCGTAGAGTTGCCTTAAGCTAAATTCAATTCGGTTTAAAAAATTGTCTATTTATATAAATTGGTAAAACCAACGTTAATAAGGACAAACATTGCAACTTATTCCATGCACGTGTGTTGGTGTAATTTACAACGAAGATACTCAAAGTAAGGAACAAACTAAAGTCATTCTTATTTTTCATGTTTGAATTCGGGCATTCGGTTTAGCACACAAAGTGTATTAGACATAGACATCCCCAAAACGAAAGCGGCTGACGAGCGGAGGACAGGGCCCTCAGTACTCCTCCCCGGCCATGTCCTCTTCGCCCTCCATGGAGTCCACGCCCACTTCTTCGTAGTCTTTCTCTAGGGCGGCCAAGTCCTCCCTGGCCTCCGCGAACTCGCCCTCCTCCATGCCTTCGCCCACGTACCAGTGCACGAACGCCCTCTTGGCGTACATGAGGTCGAACTTGTGGTCGAGACGGGCCCAGGCCTCGGCGATGGCAGTGGTGTTGGACAGCATGCAGACGGCCCGCTGGACCTTGGCCAGGTCCCCGCCCGGCACCACGGTGGGGGGTTGGTAGTTGATGCCAACCTGCGGGGAACAGATATTACATTGAAAGAGCGTGATGTTTATCAAAGCAATCTTTTCTTACCATTGCCATCGACAAATACACTTATGTCCAAAATAAAGGTCACAAACACGTTGAGGAAGAGAATATTCGACTATGGACTGACCCTAGAAGTCGCCGGATCTCAATACTATTGAACATGTTTCGGCCTAAAAGGAAGAGCCCTTGCACAGAGTAATCCGTCCTCCCCCTAATACTCCCCAAGAGTTAAAAGTCGCACTTTTGGAAGAATGGGCTTTGTCGTTGCCCCCAAGCATTTATTGACACCTTCATAAACAGTATGAAAGTTCGTTGTGAAGTTTGTATAGCAGTGCACAGTGATCACACTCCATATTAGGCAGGCTTTTCCCGAGATAATGCTTTATCTCTGATTTTTAATCTAACACTTTTTGATATACCCTTTTTTCTTAATTTTCAATTAAAATCTTGTCCATGTTGTTGTGCTTCTATGTTCTTTCTTCCAATGTAATATACCTCTGCGCCAAATTTCGTGGTAATACAGTGAATAGTTTTTCAACTTTCACAGATTTTGTGTTTGTGACCTTAATTATCTATATGAGTCTATGTTTCTCTGCAACGTCATATGAATTTTTTTTTTTTGTTTGTTTATTTGTTTTTTATTACGCAGCACTATTTCTTAGTAGAAAATTCTCTAGATGCTTCTGTTTTTGGCTACCCAATTTTCGAAAAAGGTTGAGATGTATCGTGCGCAATGTTGTGTTGCGAGTAAGTTTAAAAAGGTGCAAAAGGGGGGGGGGATCTTCCAAAGCCTTCTTTGACAGTCTATGTATACATTTATACACATAAAAGCTGTTGCTCTAGTTGAAAACGAGAGTTCTAAGTTAGAAGACCATCATAATTTAGAGACTTGGAGAATTTTCCAGAACAGTTTCTGTTTCAAAATTTTCCAGAAAACCTAAATCTCTAGTTACTCCACAGCTTTAATTGAAACCCTTCTATATCGAGGTTGAGTTTAGCAATTATTAAGCTCCCTATATTGCAGGTCTCAAACTAGAAAGATGAATAGTAATTTTATTGTTCGTTTTCAAGATAGAAAACTAAAAGCTGACCGTTACCGAAAAATCAGCCAAACTTCCAGTTTATGGAGAATTGCTGCAGGAGTCAACTTCTCAAGAACTAACAATTTACTCCATTAACGGCTAGACTCACCAGTCAAGTGTAACCTCAGTTAGACATCCAAACCGTCGACTGAAGCCTTCGTCAAAGAATTCGAAGCTTCAATTGGCTGTTAGGATATGTGGCTGAGGTTTAACTCGACTAGTGAATATAGCCGTTTGAGTCATAGTGTCATCACAAATACAGGTTTCTGATGTCGAGGTTCTCACCTTAAATCCTGTGGGACACCAATCAACGAACTGTATGGTCCTTTTGGTCTTGATGGTGGCAATGGCTGCATTCACGTCTTTTGGCACAACATCTCCTCTGTACAGGAGACACACCGCCATGTACTTGCCGTGACGTGGGTCGCATTTGACCATCTGATTGGCTGGCTCGAAACAGGCGTTGGTGATTTCGGATACCGTCAACTGCTCGTGAAAAGCTTTCTCCGCAGAAATCACAGGTGCGTAAGTTGCTAATGGAAAATGGATCCTATATGGAAGGAAAGGAAAGGAAAGTTTTAAAGACATCTTGACTGTTTCGTCATTTTTTTTTTTTTTTTTCCTTTTTGATGTTGTGCCATCGACCGCCAAGGCAAGACTTTAAATGCCGTAACAAATGAAAGTTGCTGCGAGCGAGGTCGGGCAGTTCCGGAGGATGTTAAAAAACTTCCCAGCCAAAGCCGTGTAAGAGTCCTCATGGTTGTCTTCACAGGCGGCAACTTTCTACGAATAGGGTATGCAAAAACCTGTACCACGCTTTGACAAATGCTTGGAAAATCCAAGAGCAATGTCGAAAAATAGCGTAAGTATGGTAGAATTTTGTCCAATAAATTTCTTTGCTCTATCTGCACTTGTTCCTTTTTCATTTCAAAACGGTACTTACTTTAAAAACGTGCCTCGTGTAGGATTTTTTTCCCCCGGTAAAATATCATACATATTTCAACCAGTCATCGAACTGGTTTGTCATGTATTTTTGTTCCGCAACACATTTTTGCCTCATTTAAAAAAGTCCGAAGTTTTGTTCAAATAAGAAGCTCTAAAATTTAAAGGTGAAATTTTTCTTAAAAATTTCAAACTCTATCCATTTGATTTACATAATTGTCTTTAATCCAAATATTTTCAGTAGCTGACTGTTAACATTTAAAAGAAACTACTCAGTAGACTCCAGAGGTTGCACAATTCAATCTCAGATATAACTCTACATCCTCTCTGAGAAGGCAGAAGGAAAACAATCAAGGGTCAGAAATACGTATCCCCATTTCTACACGTTCATGTGTTGAACTACGTATTTCTATCGCAGTTTTATTATTGTTTCCAGCTACTTAACTTTATGCCTTAACGCTCTTATTCACCAGACAATTCGGTCCTCGATCAGACTAACAGCCGTCGAAGCCTTTTTCAACCAAGTAAAAACCTACTTTCAAGTGTTTGCCCAAGAGTCGAATAATCTGGTGAACATTAGCGTTGTTCAGGTAAATTATAATGAAAGTCTATGTTCATTCAATTTCTATTCAAGAGTCACAACTGACTTCAACTGTATTTTTATGTCGAGGTCTGCATACTAGTGCCTTGCCTCCATTATTTTATATACCGATAGATGGCAGCACCATCACCGGATCGAACAGTTAATGAGAATTTAGAACTAGTCCAAGAGCTAATAGCTACCTGGTACTAGCACCCCCAGAGGTATCGTTTCACTTGGAGGACATTGAGACCACGAGCATATTTAACGTCGCCCAGTCCCCTTTAATGACGACGGTGGGTCTTCGACCAGCGGGGATCGAACCCGAGCCCCTTCGGCCCCGAGTCCAATGCCCTACCGATCAGGCTACCACGGCCCATGTTCATTCACTCAAACTAGTTTTGATTATTGGTCATGATACCACTGTCGTAAAAGTTTTAGTTTCCAGTGAGATGCAATTACCTCGGATAGGGCACCAAGTTTGTCTGGAATTCTGTTAGATCAACGTTTAGGGCGCCGTCGAATCTAAGGGACGCGGTGATGGATGAGACAATCTGCCCGATGAGTCTGTTGAGGTTGGTGTAGGTAGGTCTTTCGATGTCGAGATTACGTCGGCAAATATCGTATATGGCTTCGTTGTCCACCATGAAGGCGCAGTCCGAGTGTTCCAGGGTGGTATGGGTGGTTAGTACGGAATTATATGGTTCCACTACTGCGGTTGAGACCTATTAAAGAAAAACAAAATCTTTGTGGTTTTTGCCAAGTTAATGGATTTTGATAAATTAAAGTTTTATTCAAATAAATAAATAAATAAAAATAAAAAAGGTCGCTGGACTAAGAAAATTAAGGAAATTCAACACAAGTAATCTGTTGTGGGGGGGAAAGATTTAAATAAATCGTTTATATTTTAGCAGGAGCAAGTAGCTAATAGTGGTGCCAGTGACTCTGTTTTTGTGGGTGTAATTTAAAAAAAAAAAAAGAACTTTAGTGTCAGTGTTTGAAATTTCTTCCCTCTCATTAACTACCTAACTGTTAGCTTTTTTTTTTTTTTTAATCAAATCTTTTTCACGCTAGCAAAAATGATTTTGAGTCTGAAACAACTTTTCATCGTTTTGTTTGCTGTAAGAAAAGAGAAATTATTGAAAAATCGAGGAACATTTACAGCTTTAGATCATGCACAACATTAAAAATTTTGGGATTGAAGCTATGTATAAAACTACAACTGCGTTATGAAGAGCGATGGAGAATAATACATAACGCACCGCACAATTAAAGGCACGGATTAATGCATGATCCAACTGATCATGCACAAGTTTGCATTTTTAGGTATAATCACTTCACATATTTTTCAAGTCTTTCTGAAAATGGTATTAAGACGTTTTTAGACCTACTTCAATGAACTTTGTTGATTTTTATACAATGGTAACAGATATGAATAGGACCAGGGAATATCAAAGTTAATCACAAAATCACATATACAAGCAAAATTCAAAATATTCGCTTAGTTAAAAAAGATATTAAAAGGCAAAACTGGCGGTTGCCACTAGCCACAGGGTGAATAATTTTAAAATCATCTCTCAATGGGTACCCAATAAATAACTTACTGACCGACCTTAAAGTGTTCAAAAAGCATTAAGAAATAGGTAAACCCTTTTCCGCCAAAATTAAAAACAACCTTTGTGAACTAGATTAGTTAAACTACATTACAAACATTAGTAAATATATATTTAGGATAACAGTTTTCAAAAAAAAGTGAAAAAAATAATCGTTTTGCATTTTGAGTAAAAACTGGTCACTATTACCAAAAGGTGGCTGCCAATGACATTTTTACTAGTGGCCACTGGGGAAGGTATAATTTCCCGTTTTCACTGTCATAAGACAGAGTAAAATGAAAGGTTTTCATTAAATAACACTAATCCAGTAGCGCTTATAGTTGGATAAATGCCGAAAAGATGCAAATCCTAGTTTCTCTTCTCCTGGCAGTTTTCCAAGTAAATGATGAAGAGCCAGCAACGAGCGTGAGGAATTCCATCTGTCTACATGCACCAACGTGAGTGATTCCTGATAACAACCGCACGTTGACCAACAGAATTCAATTTCGTATCATCTAAGAACCAGGACTAATTTTCTTTCTACAGGAGAATTCCAGGTGAATGGAAGTTGGATTCAGTTAGAAGCAAATTACGTTTTCATGCACGTACAAGACAGTAATATTTCAGTCAATTAGAATATGACTCGTGTCAAGCGAAAGTGATAGAAATGTTAGTGTTCCTAACTCCTCATACTTTTTTTTTGGTCAATTAGTGATTGCTTAATTGATTTCGGTATGTCATGGCTGATGTTCGTGTCATTTTGAGAGTGTTGTTCCTTTCTCTTTATAATGACACAGATAATTTTTTTACGGGTTTTTAGGCTTTAAGAATCATTTAGCTCAGCGGTTCCCAACCATTTTTGTGCTGAGTGCCACTCTGTCTAGAGAAAAAAGTTCTGCGCGCCAATTTCCATTTTTAAAATATACTGATGAAATATAAAAACGAGCTGATGTGTGCCTCACATGACTTCCTTTTACTCCATTTTAATGTCATTTTCCCATTATTGGCAATTTTAATGTGATTCAATAGTTTAATCTCTAAATATTAAAAACGATGGCCAAATTAAAACCAGATAAAAAAAAAATCGCCAAATTTTCCGCCAAGTTGGCGACAAAACTTGGCGACCAAAAGACTGGCGATATATCGCCAAGTGTCCGCCAAATTGTAACACCACTTAAGTTTGCATTGATATTAACAATGATTTCCCCCCAAAAAGGTGCAAAAGACCCCCTTAGGAACATCCGAAAGCAACCAAAAGGGGAGGTGCACAACTAGACCCCACTACGAGTCTATGTACCAAATTTCAACTTTCTAGGACATACCATTTTTGAGTTATGCGAGATACATACGCACATACGCACATACGCACATACGCACATACACACATACGCACATACATACAGACGTCACGAGAAAAGTCGTTGTAATTACCTCGGTGATGGTCAAAATGGATATTTCGCGTGTCTATACATTCTTAGGCACTTTTCCGCATGTGGTCGAATCGAAAAAAAAACTCAACATTCATTTGGGGGTGAGCAAAATGGAAATTAAGGGCGATTTTTGAGTGAAAATTTTTTCGCGAATACAATACTTCCTTTTTTGTAAAAGGAAGTAAAAAAGTGTGTGGGGAGGGGGACTGATTATGTGATTCTTGAACGCCTTAACTGGCCCCTTGCCAATTTTATAAGGCCTGCCGTGGTTGGACTCACCTGCGGCGCCGGGTAAATGGAGAATTCCAGCTTGGACTTTTTTCCGTAGTCGACGGACAGTCGTTCCATGAGCAGGGAGGTGAATCCAGAGCCAGTCCCTCCCCCGAAGCTGTGGAAGATGAGGAAGCCCTGTAGGCCCGTGCACTGGTCGGCCAGCTTACGAATCCGATCCAGGACCAGATCCACGATCTCCTTGCCGATGGTGTAATGGCCACGAGCGTAGTTGTTGGCAGCATCCTCCTTGCCGGTGATCAACTGTTCGGGGTGGAAGAGTTGCCGGTACGTGCCCGTGCGCACCTCGTCTGCAAACGAAGGGGAATTCCGGCATTCATTATTAAATTCTGTTGTTGTTGTTGTTACTTATGCCACTCGGGAACTCGAACCCGAGTAGCAATGCTACTCGATTTAAGGCACAGAGGTACGGCTTCCGTTTCAATCGAGCGCCTATTTCTAGGTGGAACTCCGATTTGGCTCAGACAACACGATAGATGGCAGCACCATTTACGGACAGATCGATAATTTAGAACCAGGCCAGAAGCCGATTAATTTTCTGGTCTAGCAGACCAAGAGGTATCGTTTCACTTGGAGGACATTGTGACCACGAGCATATTTATCTCCGCCCAGTCACCATTAATGACGACGGTGGATCTTCGACCAGCGAGGATCGAACTCGAGACCCTCCGGTCACAAGTCCGATGCCTTACCGATCAGGCCACCACGGCTCATTTAATTCTACAGACATTCTTTGGACAGTCGATTTCAGTGTTCGATCAGGGCGTTCGGCTTTGAGTGCATGATATGAGATTCTTTTTAAATTTTTGACAACTATAGCTTTCATACTGTTTTGAATTGCATTCAAAAGGATGCAAAATGGGCACAAAACTGTAGCATTAAATTGTACTATTGCATTTTTTGGGTAAAAATACTCTTTTAATTCTTCTCGTACATGTTCGGGGACGCCTAACGCCTAGGCGGGCACCTTGTCAGTTTGGTCGCCGGGCTCCCCTCACTCCATAAAACATATAAAACTTATACTACTGCAGTTCCGAGCCGAGTCCCCTCAAGGGCCAGGCCCCCAGTTTCTGACCAAGTTGACATCGCCTTTAGCCCTGTTCAAATGTTAACTTTAGAAGCACCGCGGCAGTCCTTTTGACTGTTCTGAGTTTACAAAACTGCTTACTACTTGTATTACTCTTTATTCCTGATGTGACTTTTTCCTATTTCATGTTGTTCTTGCGGGGGTCTGAAGTTGGCATCCTCTGCCCTTACGCTGCTGAGATCTAAACCGGTTTACCTGAAAGCGCTGTGCCAGTATTTTAACTGGTAAATAAAACTGCATTAACTTAGATTTTATTTTCACTAAGACAAACTGCCACTGGCTGATGGAATAGCAACAATTCTAGAACTCAAAGAGGATGTGCAAGATTGTAGCAGTTACATGAGAAGTAAAGTGTGGCTGCGAAAATGATAAAAAAATCACCAGGTATATAATACTAAATGATCTTCTAGTCTAATAGGTTCACTTTAGCTTGATAAAGAAAAAGGATCAATTGGAAAAAGTAATCGGTATTGGATTTGAATATTAAGGGTCTGATGGCAAATCAGAATGTGAAACTGAAGTAAGTACCAGATCCAATTTCCCTAAGCTAACCGTTAGGTGACTGTAGACAATATCACTGGAGCATCGCTTCTCTTCTTTGATGATCCAATCTTCTGGCACATCAAATTCTGCAGAGACTGGGATGACAAAACAACATGGCAGAAATTGGATTGTTTCTTGAAAAGAAATTAAGGCACCTTTACAATTGTACACATCCAAATTGCTTGTGAACTGAGATTGGGTGAGGGAAAAAAGAGAAATCAGTCTCTCACAAACGAGAAACACAATATTGCAAGAAACCGCATTACTAAAATCTGATGGTAAACGTAGAGCAATAGCATTGCCATACAGCTACAGCCGACATATTTTATTATAAAGTAATAACTGACAGGTGAGAAACACTACCAAATTTTATCTTAAAAGGTCAAATACATATTAGGCAACATATACATATTAGTTATATGTATCAAACACATATTTTGACAAAAAATTTTATATTGAACCTGTTGACATGTTAATTTTTATTAAAAACAACTCACCAACGACTGTAGGTTCAAGATCAACAAATACAGCCCGCGGAACGTGTTTTCCAGCTCCTGTCTCGCTGAAGAATGTATTGAAGGAGTCATCGCCTCCCCCCAGTGTCTTGTCGCTTGGCATCTGTCCATCCGGCTGAATACCATGTTCCAGACAGTATAATTCCCAGCATGCATTGCCGATCTGAACTCCAGCTTGACCAACATGGACACTGATGCATTCCCTCTGAAACAAGAATGGGAGTAAGAAATGAAGATAATGTCATGCAGTCAAATCCGGTTTCAGGGAAGTCTCTCGCAGCGAAAGTGTCGTTTTAGCGTAGATTTGGCAATCCCTAATTCAAATTATATAGGAACAATATCAACATTCGTAATATAGGTGGAAAAAAATTTCGTTCCTGTGAAATGATTTCACTGGTCCCTTGAATTTCGTTAAAACTGGATTTACTGTACTAAGTGTTTTAGGAAGAACGTCACGATAGTGAATTCAATTGGAAAACATTTCTCTATACATTGAAAAAATAAGTCAAAGAAATTGTTAAATTCTGTTTGTGGCCGGCTTGCATCCAGCAGATGCCATAGCAACTACAATCTTGAAATTAGGTACGAAATTACTTCGAGCTTCGAAGGTTTGCACCTCGCCAATTACAGCTTGAGTGGCAAGATACAACTTGAGTAACAGTTACAGGTTGAGTGACAAATAAGTTATTTCTTCTAGATGACCACAGTGGTGGTTGAGTTTAAATTAATTTTGGTTTAAAATGTAACTACTCTGTGAAACTCCTATTATGTTATAAAACTTTATGCTCTGTTTTATTCTATGAAATACGAGTTTATACTGTAACTGAAGAGAGCAGTAGAAATGTTAATTATAAATTACAAACACAAGAAGCGGCGACGAGAAAAATGATTTAACTTTTAACACAACCGTAGAGCAGATAAAAGAACGTAAATATAAACAATTTGGATGAAAAAACCCCAGAAAATCTAATTGCACAAATCCAGCGCTTAGATAGTCAATGGTTAAATAATAAGCAGGATGGATTGTCTAGTCTAACATGTCTGAAAACAGCATGATTAATTGGGATGAAAATAAATAGAAGGAGTAAGTTTAAATTTGAAGATAAAAAAAGTGTTCAAATTATACAAAACAAAAACAGAAATCATTTAAATCAGAATTAGAATTAAATCATTTTATGTACAAGACAAATTCAAATAAAAAAGAAAACACTAGCACCAAGCTCTGGCTGTATAGAATATGATTAAAGAACATTAAAGACCAAACACTTTTTTAAAATCAACATTGATAAATATGATAGCTGCATAAATTTAAGGGAAAAAAAATAGTGTTCAAATAAAACAATTTACAAACTCCCTAAAAAGGGTATAGAAATGAACTACCAATAAAACCTTAAAACCGAACAACAATCCTAAATAGTATTAAAATTAGTGTAATATAAATGCAAAAAAAAAAAAAAAAAAAGCAAACAGAAAATTCTTACTTGAAACGAAATGTTTTTTAAAACAATAATAAGCACAATCAAGAATAAACCATCAAGTTAAAAAAACGTAAGCCAAAATTCAGAGATTTCCGAAATTTAAGCTAAACCATTATCTACTCCTCAGAATATGAAACACTTTATAAAAGTCAAGATCTAGAGCAATAAAACGTTTTTCGGCAATGTCACGTGAATTGAAAAATAAGAAGCGTTGTATAACAATTTTTTGCAATGCTAATCATTTTCCATTGGCAATGGACTATTGCTGTTGCACACAACTTTTATGTTCAACCGAGCAAATTTTAAAGTTCTTTATGTTTTTCCATATGATGAAAGACCATCCATACTAACAATTAATTTTGGTAATAACAAAGCACTTGATGTGAAGTTAACACATGAGAGCACAACATGGAATTGAAAACGTTTTAGAATTTGTGTGATAATTAACAAAGTAATAGAGTAGCAAAACAGTAAAATGCGTTATGAGTAAAAAGAATTAAGGTAAGAAAACACAAATCCTCTAAAAATTTACCACTAGTGCTGCTTCGTAAGAGAGATGCTCATAACCTTTTTCGCATTTAAAAAATGAATTCCATCCACAAACCAACCTGGAGTAAAGGTCAACGCTATTTATAATTTTGGGCGTCACAATGTTTTCTCTTCATTTCTTGACCATTCTGCACAAAAGTCAATGCTGACTACCGTTTTTTCGTCTCACTGAGTTTTTCAATTCAATATAACTTTGGCCAGTTAGGAAAAAAAAATCCTAAATTTACAGAAAATGTTGATAAAAATGTAAAAAAGAAGTAATGTAATAGAATGTGCAGAAAGTCTGCATTAATGAAAACTAAAAGTACTTCGTTGCTATATTTTTTTATATTGTAAGTGTATGTATGAGGCAGTTGGCAGTGAGAAGCAAAGGGATACAAGTGCCAAAATTAAAATTTTGGGGATTTTCAGTACAAATGGTAGGTTAGTCTCTCCTTTGTTTTGGGGCAATAGATAGTACTAGTAGTGTTAGGTGCTGCTATACAGCGTGATTTAGAAAACTTTTCAATGAAAGCCTACCTATGACCAGAACTCTAAACGCGTTTTACTCAAAACTTGAAAATGTTCACTTGAATCAATTTGCTTCTCACTGCCTTATGTAACCTTTCAATGGGAGTAGTCTAACCCCTACAGCCACACCCTTCGGCACTGTTACAAAGTTATGTATCATTATACGCTAAACGCATTGTCCATATAATCGATTTATAAAAGTTTACTAGTATTCAAAAATCATTTTGTTTCATCTTCAATGCCCCTTCCTTTCAAAATAAATGAATAAATAAATAAAGAGCACACATTTGTTTATATTAAAAAAAAAAAAAAATCCCCACATACGGTCACGCAGCAGTTCAGGGCGGTCATTCCAAGCTCGTCAGCTTGCGAGATCGAGATTCTCGCTCACGTGATCGATTGTGACGTAGAAGTGTCGCAAAGTAGTATTCTAATCTACTCGAACCTAGCCACAAGCTAAGTTCGAGTAGATTCGAATACTACTTTGCGGATTTCTACGTCACAACCAATCACGTGAGCGAGAATCTCGATCTCGCAAGCTGACGAGCTGGGATGACCGCCCTGGTCGGAACTATGTATAACTAAAATATCATAATCTCAAAGTCAAATCGCACAAAAATCTGCTAAAAATTACTCTCAAACTGTTAAAAGTATAAAAATAATAATCAGGGGCGTGCCCAGAAATTTTGTGGCCCCTCCATATTGTTTACCTTTAAGTCCCTACGTATACGCACCACACATTTGCGAAATATCGGGTCCCTTCGGGCCCTGGCCAACAGGTGAACCATCTCCTCCCCCCCCCCTGTGCACGCGCCTGGTAATAATAATATTAATGAAGAAAAATATTATTTGGAAATTACATAAGAAAGAAAATAGTGTTTTAGTAATACAGAAATAGCTCCTAATTCGAGGCGTCATACTACCGTGAAAAGAGAATATAATGCTGCAATAAACAACGTTTTGGAGTTCATGAAAAGAGGTTTAAAAACATTTTCAAACTTTCCACACCACTAAACAAAGTAAATATCTATGAGGTCATTTACTGCAGATTGTTTAATAGTTTTCGTTTCCTGTTTATTTTCTATAAAATACTTCATTAAAAGGAAAAGAGCAAAAACAAGAAGTCTGCAAAAGTGGGTATATTTTCTAAACGTTATTATTTTCTTCAAGTTCGCATAATAGACTACTTTCAAACAAGTTGGTTTTGAGGTCACGGTGGCTTGACCAAGTCAACGGCCCTTCTCTATTTTGAAAAACTGAAGAAATAAGAGAGAATTTTCAAGTTAAGTGTTCCAAGACGAACAGAACTATTTTTCTTTTTTCTTTTTTTTTTCATTCTTTCTCAAGAAGGTTATTCATGGTTAGTGAACGATAACCCGACAGCCGTGTGAAAAGTTGAGCTGTATGAGTGCTTGACGAAATAGTTCTTTGATTTTATTCTTTGAAGGGGCTAATGCGAAGAAACAAAAATACACAAGATTAATCAGGCCTTGCAATTGTTGTTTTACTGTAAATCAATGCCGTCTGACGCAAAAATAAGAAGAAAAAAAGTGGGAGGGGAAACATTACTTGAACAATTAGACACACTTCATTCGAGATCCTTCATAAAGACTCATCATAGCAACAATAATGTTACATTGTGATGATAGTAAGCAAGTAATCACTTAGAAGGTCATGGCAATTAAAACTTGTATAGATTTTTTGATAACCGACTCAATGAACTGAAACTTTTGCAAGTGATGGAAACAAACAAAGAGCTGCAATACTTAGAAAGAGCATCAGCTCTGTGTGTTTTTCAGTTTTATCAGTTTCAATGGTGATAGTATTCACAGCCACAGTAAAGCAAAAAGAAATTTAATGTTGAAAAAACACAATAGGTGATTAGAACTGCATTGCAATTGCAATACTAATTGCTAATTTGATGTTGTCTTACTGGTACAAAGGCCAGAAAAGTTTCATTCTATTTGCTTGTTATTAAATAAAACAATAATAACAGTTTAAAAATAACCCATTCTCTGCCAAAAATACACACACATCCACACACAAGATACACAATGTAAATTATTTATTTCTATATAAATAAATAAACAAGGTTCTTTGATAACGAAACTTGCCCGAAAATAACATATACAAAGAAATACTCTGGGGCCGAATTGTAAATTTTTTGTGGCGAGACATGCCAACGATCCAACAATATTTCTATTCAGATAGTTTAGTTAGGGCAGGCCCACACACCAGAACACTAACATTTTTTATTTTTATTTTTAAGTAAGCACTTAGTGGTGGTTTTTGAGATTTTTAGTTTCCTTCAAAAAAGGCTTGAAAGGAAATGGTTTTTTTTTTCAGCTTGTATACTCTTTGCGGTCCGGACGCGTCTCGCGGGCCGTAGTTTGGAGACCCCTGAAGTATATTATGAGAATTCAAAAGCAAATCTATCATGAAAAGGATTAATACACTTAGTGAAACAGGTCAGAAAACAAAAAGAGATTTTTGGTCCGATAAACATGCTATTCTTATCTCCTTTAAACACATGTTTCTTTTTCCCTCCACCCTTTTAAATAAGGCAAAACTTGTGATGAAATCCTCCCAAACCGGAAAAGTTAAGTTGAAAAGGGCTGAATCAGTATTAAGGCTATAAATTCCAAAAATGTAAATATCGACTTCCGAATGAAAGGCCCTCCATGGGCGCCGGCAGGGTGATGCACGAGGGTGCACTTGCAGCCCCTGGCTTTTCAGAAAACAAATTCACAAAAACGATGATGATAATTTTAATACATGTTGATTTTTTTTAACATTAAAAGAAGTTAATAATTATTTACAGTATTCAACAAATAAAATAAAAATTTTTTAAACAAAGGATAAAGTACAAATTATGTAAACTCCTAAGTATATCACGAAAAATATTAATATCATGTTTATGTTCATGAGTGTCGGTGTGGAGGTGCACACTCTTGGCTTTAAAAAAAAATAATAATAATAAAAACGAGACAAGCTGCAAAATACTTTCAAACTACTAAATACATTACGAAAATAATTAATTTCACGTTTATGTCCATGATCAGCGGCAGATACCTGCCTGGGGGTGCACTTTCACCCCCTGGCTTAGAAAAAATTTAAATCAATTTTTTAAAAAATAATTTTAATTAATTTTTAATAATTATTAATATTAAATAAATAAATTTAAATTTATACCTACACAGAACAAACTACAAAATATTAAACCACTCTAAACATCACGGAGAAAAAGTCTTTTGCTCATGTTCATGAATGCCTGTAATGGTGCAAGGGATGCAACCTCAACCACAGACTTTTAAAAAGTAGAATTTAATTAACTAAAAAGGGGCAAGCTACAAAATACTTTTAAAACAGAAAAATACATCGTGAAAATTATTGATATCATGTTAATGTCTGCGAGCGCTGATAAGGGGATGCACTTTCATCCCCGGTTATCAAAATGAAATTAACTAAAAAACCCCTACTTATAGTCCAGGATCTGAAGTGGTTGAGCATGCATGGAAAGGCTGAGGCAATATTATTTCTGATTATTGTTACAGGCACGATGGTGATTATGAAACCACATGTCGTCGCCCCCCTGGGTGGTCGACAACCCCGGGGGAGGGGGGAAAGCAGTGGGGGAACCGTTTTCTAAAATACTCATAACTCGCGAACTATTTGAGATAAAACACTGAAAAAAGTGGCAATCGACGCAACAAAACAAGTGCTTCATAAAAGCTAAATATAATTATGGACCTATCTTTGTTGGTTTTCCCCCTAAGTAAAATTCCATTTTTCGCAAACAAGCAAAATTTTTGAATAAAATGCGCAAAACAAACTTTTTTTGACCAAAATAAATTCCAAATCAAAATTGTTTGATTTTTTTTTCAAATAATGTCCAAAATATCATTATTCAGTTTGTTAAAATCATTTAAGTACTGTTAACGCGTTGAAAAACAAAATGACAGTAGCAAGCTCGAACACGATTTGCATTATAGTTCAGGATCTGAAGGGGTATTTTGAGCATGCATGGAAGACTTGACGCAAAATTATTTCTGATTAATGTCACAGGCACTATAGTGAATATGAAACCACATGTCTTTGCCCTCCTGGATGGTCGACAACCCTGGGGGAGGGGGAAAGCAGTGGGGGGAGCCGTTTGCATAACTCGCGAGCTATTTGAAATAAAACACTGAAAAAAGTGGCAAAAGATGCAACAGAACAAGGCCTTGAAAAACCTAAATAGGTTTATGGTCTTATCTTTGTAGGTTTTTAATTAAAATTCCTTTTTTAGCAGCCATGCAAAAATTTTGAATAAAATACAAAAAGCTTTTTTTTCAAAGATAAGCTCTTTTTTAAAATTATTTAACCGTTTAGGGAATCAATAAAACCTGAAATTTCATTATTCAGTTTGTTTAAAACTACTTAATTATTACCAACGTGGACGTTAAAAAGCGAAACAGAAAATGCAAGCACTTGCCTAAGTTAGCGCATTGAATAAAACGGCAGTATGCTAAGGAGAAAAAAATAGCCTTATTATCCTTATGACGAACTATTCATTCTTCAGTTTACAAACTTATTCTAATTTCAAAGTATTTAACTATGGCTGTAATTTTGTTATATACTGCTTTAAATTTGAGAGGAACTAGGGAACCAGGCCCATGAGTAGTTTCAATTCAAATATAATTTTAATTTATTTCTATTAATTTGTGTTTTCGATTTGCACAAAAGAATATTGCGGGCATTGTTTTGCGGATATTGCTTTTTATAATTTACTCAACGAAGAACAATGATACAAGAAATAATATGTACTAAATAAATATAAAAAATGAGAAGCTTGAGCTTTTATGAAAACGAATATAAATATAAAATTATACACTAGAGTTCTAAAAAAACTAATTAAATAAAATTAGTAAAATAATGCGTATTAAAAAATAATTGTAGAACATCAATATGCATACATAAAGCATTAATATATCAGAAATTCTGAAAGCTGGATCATACTCTTTTTTGTTGACTTGTAATTGTTCTATTGAATCGTTCTCTTCCGAGTATTTTGTAGTTTATGTGCTTTAGCCTTAAAAGCACAGTATTTACAGCAAGATGAATTATTAATAAAACAATTACAAGATTAATTACAGCTTTTGCCTGCGCAGGGTGGAATTAAACTATCTGGTAACACTGGCTGCATCATAAGGTGTGGGGTTTTATTGATTTATTTTCATTCAAGTGAAACCCAAACTTGGTTACATCTAAAGGCACTGCTAAGGTACAGGGGAATTGATTCAATAGTACAGTATTGAGCAATACTTCTTAGCACATGTTGGAAAGAATTACAGGAGCATGGTAAAGAGCTGATATTATATTTTTTCTGATGGAAATGACAAGAAATTATTGTAATGTACTTTCCGGAACTTCTGGTTTTCAAGTTATGAAAACGACAGTGAGATGTACCGATCGTGTTTAGGTCCACTCGTGTAGTTTGACAATTGGGGAGAAAATTTTATTATTTTTTATTTGGAGACCTGCAAAATCTTTGCTACATTTGAAAGTAGTGTTTGGGACATTGTAGACCAGAGTCATTCATTCCATCGATAACTTGAACTTAGTTCTTAAAATAAAGTGCTTCTTCCAGAGTTTTGCTGCAAGAAGTATCATTTTCAATTACATTCACGAAATCGGACCTCGCGCTTTGTTTCAGTGAACCATTCTGATGAACCTAACCTAGCATTGGACTTATTGTATGGGAATGATTTTTAGATGTACTAACATCACTTTTCTGCTAACGTTTCCTAGGTTAAATGTTTTTTTGGTTTTCTTTTGCTGTTTTGCAGTTGCTATTGAAGACATTGCCATTGCAGGACTTCTTTGGATAAGAGACTATTCACATTTTCTTTAACGTTCCACTGAAATTTTGATGCTGCTTATGTGGCAATGGCCTCGCTCACTATGTTTCATAAGTCATAACTCAGGTGTAAAATCTGCAAAAGGTTTATCCTGATCATTTATCCTTTCCGTAATTACTTCGTACTTACAAACTTGCATGTTTTAATTTTTAAAAAAGTCCCATTGTGACCCATACTAAGCAGCTATAATGCGTTAAAGGTTAATTAATTACTTAACTGGGACATTGTTTTGATAATATTACGAAATAAAACCGCCAAAACAGGAGAGCCACAAAATTTACTTTGGTTTATGTCGAGTCTTCAAGGTACATTCCGCAAACTTGTTTTTTTTTTTTTTTTTTTCCTTTTGTGAATTACCTCAAATGCTTTTTGAGCTTGCTTTTATTTCATTTTTCAACGCTTTGATAATATTTAAGTAATTTTAAACAAACTGGATAATGATATTTCAGATTTTATTGGTTCCTTAAACAGTTAAATAATTTTGATAATTTGAAAAAAAAATGCGTATTTTATTCAAATTTTTTGCTTGTTTGCGAAAAATAGAATTTTACTCAGAAATTAACAAAGATATGATCATAGTCATACTTAGCTTTTATGAAGCCCTTGTTTTGTTACGTCGATTGCCACTTTTTTCAGTGTTTTGTTTCAAATAGTTCGCGAGTTATGAGTGTTTTAGCAAACGACTCCCCCCACTGCCTTCCCCCTCCCCCGGGGTTGTCGACCATCCAGGGGGGCGAAGACATGTGGTTTCATAATCACTATAGTGCCTGTGACATTAATCAGAAATAATATTGCGTCAGGTCTTTCATGCATGCTCAAAATACCCCTTTAGATCCTGAACTATAATGCAAATCGTGTTCGAGCTTGCTACTGTCATTTTGCTTTTCAATGCGTTAACAGTGCTTAAATGATTTTAACAAACTGAATAATGATATTTTGAACTTCATTTGAAAAAATAATCAAACAATTTTGATTTGGAATTTATTTTGGTCAAAAAAAGTTTGTTTTGCGCATTTTATTCAAAAATTTTGCTTGTTTGCGAAAAATGGAATTTTACTCAGGAAACCAACAAAGATAGGTCCATAATCATATTTAGCTTTTATGAAGCCCTTGTTTTGTTGCATCGATTGCCACTTTTTTCAGTGTTTTATCTCAAATAGTTCGCGAATTATGAGTGTTTTAGCAAACGATTCCCCCACTGCTTTCTCCCCTCCCCCGGAGTTGTCGACCACCCAGGGGGGCGACGACATGTGGTTTCATAATCACCATCGTGCCTGTAACAATAATCAGAAATAATATTGCGTCAGCCTTTCCATGCATGCTCAACCCCCTTCAGATCCCGGTCTATTATGATTCTGCGTTATCCATGACTCTCTTAAATTAGAGAAAAAATAATAATAAGCAAAATGAAGAAAATGTTCATAATTAGTAAAAAGTACATGTTATGTAGAGAATGTACATGTCTTAAACTAACTTTAGAGTCAAAGTTTGAAAAGAGTGATATTTTTTAAGCATTAAAAGGAAAACTTAAAACATTAAATCAAGCATTTTTTGAAAAGGCTCTGCAAAAACTGATTACTTTTTTGAAGTGACATAATTTGTAGTGTTAATATAATCTGCGGCAAGTATTGAGCCTGTGGACGTTGACCTGTGAAATCTTGCATGAGCCAAGAATGGAAGACATGTTCCCGTTCCCCGAATATCCTGGAAACACGGAGCGTGATCTAAGTCCGATTTCTAAAGCAAGTCACGTTCTGAGAGACGATTCACACTTGTGCGCTGTAAGTAATCCCCAGCCCCATCCCAAAAGAGTGGGAGTATAATATTCTACAGTAGAATTTTCAGAAAAAAGGTTTTGATTACCATGA
>NC_072731.1:201584074-201665098 GCF_026930045.1 Uloborus diversus
ACTTTGGAGCACGTCAGTCAATATTGAAACTGCTACTCTTCGGCCACCACATCCGAAAACCGTATAAAAAGTTAGATTTCATATTTTTTCACTAATTTTCTTTTCCGCTTCAAACTTTCAATATATGAACTTTGCATTTCATTTTGGACATTTTTGCAATTGGAAATTGCAAAAACAGACGTCTCTTAAAGTTTTAAACGGGGACACGCTGCATAATACTCCACCTCTATTGCATACATTCTTAGTTACAGTCAAGTGCCCATACTTAGTTTTTAACTTTTACCATTAGTAGCATATTAATCATATGCTTCCCATTCAAACGAAGTATTCTATTTTTAGTGTGTGTCTTAATACTTCACCTCAAGATAAGATATAGATGTGTAGATATGTCCCTTCAAAAATAAAACAAAAAAATGTTCATTGTCCCAAGTTAGGGACCCCCTCCCTAACTTAGGACACTTATTATTTTGATCTGTCTTTCATGTATTCAGCAATAGATAATAGTTTGGGACACCAACTATCATTTTTAAGAAGTTTATTTTACAACCTAATAAAGAAAAAAAATCATTAGATAGAAATACTATAATCTTGTAAACTTTCAATGATTTCAGAATGTACACTTACCCCTGAAAACATTGAATGCCTTCCCAGCCTCCCTAATTCTTTCGAATGTAATATTTCTGCTTTCCCCTATCTATTTGGGAGCATAGAAGCAATTGGTGAACCCAAATAATCTTTTACACAACTTATTTTTAGCTCTCCATGTTCCTTATTCCACATCTTTTCATTCATTTTCATTCCTTCATAATACGTGAAATTCACGTATCACCTCATCTATACTTTGACACTCATTTTCATTAGTAGAACTAATACATGTAATATTTTGGCAACACGTCTTTTGCTCAACAAAAGATTTAAATTTTTTAAACAACGACAACTGTTCTGTCTTGTTATGGTATGACACATTTACTGTCATCAAATAGCCCCCAATTGATGAAATTGGGTATCTATACGTTTCTATTAATAGAATTATAAACTTTATTTCCACAATATTCCTTATACATAGACACTTTTTATGCCTTAGTCACGAAACTTAGAAAAGTGTCCCAAGTTTGGAGCGCATTTGCAATTTCTCAAATTTATGAATAAATAAGTTCAACTGCATTAGTTGAGTGGAAATAAATTTGCCAAATATGACACAGGTACGTAGCCAAGATGAATTGTGAAACGAATTCAAACTAATGCTGCTCAGTTAGCGTAGATAACTAAAATTATTTCCATATTTAAAAATTGCATATTTTTTTTGGAAATTTTCAAAATCATAAAAATAACCCATAAAGCTGATACATCAAAGTTCAATTCATATAGCATCAAAAGATAACTATTCATTTATTCTGTAACACCATTTATTTCTTAATGGGAAAATACCAACAGGTGTACCAGCCCTCAAAACTAAATTCGGCAAAATGTCCCAAGTTAGGGTACTGTCCCAAGTATGGGCACTTGGCTGTACATTTATTTAATCATTGCATGCAATCATTTATTTCATCAAATGTATCACTGTTTCTACGCAATTCTAGAGCAGTTTATTGGGAGTTATTCTTCATTGGAATGCGCTCGGATTTTTGGCGCTTCGGATTTTTGACGTCCGGATTTTTTATGTTCTACTGTAATATCAGAACTCAAAAAATGAAAAAAATCAAACCGACTACTGAATAAACAAGTGACAAGTTTAATGCCTGAGAAAATGTTTTAACCTTAGTGTAACGCTAGTTCATACGAAACACTGCTTTTGTGAACATTTCTTATTTTTATCCTAGAGGTAACACTTTATATACAGTCAACAATGGGACACGCCTCCCTAAAACAACAGCAAAATGTATTTTTGAATAAAGTTAAAAAAAAAACATTTGAATAGCTTTATCTGAAATTTTGGGTATCCCTGTAAAAGCTCCTTCAGTTTAATTTTTCATAGAAATACAATTATTGTTTCAAATTTTTTTTTTACAAATTATAACCTCATAATTCATAAAACAACTAAATAATATTTTCAAACACGTGAAACATGTTTTTATTGTTTTATAATTTTGTGCAAGGAAAAACAATCAGTAGTGCAGTCATGATTAGTTAGATATCATGCACAAAAATATCAGAACAATTTTGACATTACGAGGAGGATTTTTCTGAAAATTGAAAAGCAATGACTGAGCCAATGTTCAGGAAATTTGGTATGAAAGATTTAATTTTAATCTTGATTACGAATCTATGATGAAAATAGGGTGTTGATGATTAAAATTTTTAAGTTGTTGCTCATTTTAAAATGAGGATAACCATTAAGCAAAATTTTACTACAGAGATTTTATACTACACATCATTACTAATAAATTGGGGTATTTCATGTGACTTGTGTAAATAAAATTCAAACAAGAAGAAATGCTTCGTTCTTTTTTCTAAGGCTACAGTTCTCAAGTTATTTGATTGTTAAAGGCATTGCACATTTTCATCTGTCATCTATTTTCCGTCTTAGCAAATGATAGTAAAATTCTAACATTTCTATCAGCACTTTTCTTCTATTTTTTAGCAACGTAAAACGACGCTAGTGAACGCTTTATTGCTGATTTTAATGGCGAATCTCATCTACTTGGCCGTGTTCTTCACTTGAAATGGTTGTTCCGTCAGATCACTGAACTCTGACACATGGCAATTCTTATTCGTGAAACATCGAAATGATTTCAATTTGTCTGAGTTTGTATGCCCGTGTCTTCAGGTCGTAGTTACAAATTGCCGTTGGTTTTTTGCGGAAGTTTATGCGTTTCGAAATTCCCATCGAAACACGCAATCGTAAATCATGTAACATATTTTTTTTTTTTTTTTTCAATACCGAAGAAGAGGTGATCTTCTTGGAGACGCCTGAGTGGGGTGCCTTGAATAGTCCAACGTTGTTTGCACAGATTTGCAATGAAAATTTGCGTATATATGTTTTGGAGTTTCAAAGAACTCCTTCGTCATTCCAAGGGAAAAAAAAGAAAAAGGGATAAGCCATAAAAAATATTTAAAAAATCGCATAGTAGCTCCATTTCTTGCACTGATGAAGCGGTTCCTTGTGGAACCGCAGCATGTATGTCAGAATTCACGCCAGGGCGCGGGATAACGCGGTTTCCGCTACTTTTTCAAAACTCCTACTCAATGAAACTCCAGGTCTTCGGAGTCGGAGTAGGAGAATTTTATTGATTTTTGAGGAAAGGGAGTCAAGAGTCGGGAGTCTAAGGTTTTAAATTCCAAGAATGGGCTCGTTTCCGAAATTTTAAAAGCATTTTTTTCTGAAAGAGCGTGCTTAAAAACATAGGATCTGACCATCCTCATATAAATAATAGCCGATGATTGAGTAACCCACGTGATTCGACAATGAAACTTGCGCTTGAAACTTGATAATATGTTTTGGTAATGTTTAGCATGCAGGGAAAGGCTTTATTGTGACAAGGCTGAACTCGATCCGGTAACTTAACTGTTTTACTGGTAAGACTGTGTCATTTCAGGGGAAGAAACGTAAAAGTGGTCAACATTAACAATGAACGCTATCTACCAGAGTTTAGGGTTAATCCACTGGAGTTACGGTTACAATTTCAACTTTCAAAATATCACCAAACAGGCAGTGGCTTCGTTCAAATGTAGAAGCAATTTTCACCCGTCATACCTTGACTGGCAACTTGCTAGTTTTTTTAAAGAATTTGACAAAGTTTAGTATTTTTAAAAACTTACTTTAATCGGCGCGCTTTCATTGTTTACGCTTCTGCCAATGATATCAAAAAAAGATGAAATACCATTCAGAGAGCACAATATTTAATTCGCTTCTTTACTCACATGTGTTGGCAACGATATGGTTGATAGCAAGCGTTAGAGCGCAATATTTAATTCGCTTCTTGATTATCATAACGTGGAAACGCTGTAGGCAGATGTGCCAAAGTACATCATTTGTGACGTCATAAAGATCACGCCTTATTTTCAAAATCGGACATTTAAAAAATTTAATTAAAAATTAAGCGTTGGGAAAATGAAAGTTTTTCCCCCCCTCGCTCCATGTTTTTTTTTTTTTTTTTTTTGCTTATTATATCAATTTCAGTGACTAAAAATAGTACTTTTGACTGAAGGCAACAACCCCATTGGAGTCAGTCATTTTGTCTGTAACTCGAGGGCTACCGAGTGAGAGTCCGAGGTTTGGAGTTGGAGTCAGATTGATCTTGGGGGGGGGGGGGGGATCCGGAATCGAAGTCAGAAGCTCTAGCATTCCAAGAGTCGAAGTCGGAGCTTCGATCAATTTTCCTCCGAGACTCCGCAGCCCAATAAAAATCCCTTTGCGCTCTATTCCCATGCTGATCACCATTAGCGGACATACGTCAGAAAAATCCTCCATTTCTCCATCTTGGATTTTTCTATTATTTCATATTTATTTTAAGAAGATAGCCAATATAAATGGAATGACTTGCTATATTTTTCAACTCTCATCTCAGATTATCATTTAAACAGAAGATGCTAGGGATTTAACTAAAAAGAAACGACGTTTTGTTTGGTCGGGGGGGGGGGGGGATCGTAAGGCAAGCTCCATTTTCGGGCTTTTTTTTTTTGTAGACTTAATGCATTCTTTATAACAATTTGAGTATACTTCATAAACACACCATTTAGTGAATAATTGATGCAAAAAAAAAGGTCTAAGTAATAGATATTAAAAGATATTTTACTGTGAATTTCTCTTTAAAAGAAAGATTAAAGATCGTTAAAACTGTAAGATGTGCCTTTGTTCTAGCAAACACATGGAACGTCCTCTTTCAATGCTTCACTTATAAAATAAATTTTGTGTTGCATGCTATGCTAATATATTGTTCCCTATTTATCTAACTAAAACGTTCAGCAATAAAATGAACTGCAAAAAATAAACTATTCTCACTTGAGTTTAGAAAAATCCCACTACAAATTTTGGACAGGATGGAAAATCTCATTAAAAATATTCATACTGATGAACTTAAATAAACTTCATCCAAACACAAAATTTCCAGATTACTAATTCCCATCATTTAAGATTGAATTACAAATAAAAATACCATAACGGTATTGTACGTTGTAAATAAAATGCTATGATAAGTGTAAGAGTGCAAATTGGTCATAATAACATAATCATTAATACCGCATCCGAATTACCATTTTTAATGGATGTGAATATGCCCGCATTATCTAATCTAGAAAATCACCAGTCATAATACGACGGGTGCGACTTCTCCATTTCCATTCCATTCTGTTTGTAGAAACAAGGAACATAACCACAATTCGTGATTGCGATTGTGAAAAACAATTTAAATCCAAGACGTCAAAATTCAAATAAATGCCAGGGGCTGGATGCTGGATCTATTTCTTTTTATTTATTTATTTATTTATTTAAGACTAGTGTTACCCGCACGGCTTTGCCCGTAATAGAAAAAATAAAAGGTCTTTTGGTTCGCCTGTATATTTACAAATAATGTATGGTGAATGTTCTCGCCAATTGGCTTGTACCCATGTTGCGGTTCCACGTTATGATAATTTCGTATCTCGCCAATTGGCTTGTGCCCACGTTACGGTTCCACGTTATGATAATTTCGCAATTTTCCATCTTATATTTTTGTTCTTAAAATTGGAATAGAAAAAGAACCACATCGAATTTTCAGAAAATAGCTTCGAGGTGCACACCCCCATGCTACATACTAACTTTGTGCCAAATTTCATGAAAATCGGCAGAGCGGTTTAGGCGCTATGCGCGTCACAGACATCCTACAGATATCCAGACATCCAGACATCCTCCGGACAGAGAGACTTTCAGCTTTATTATTAGTAACTAGTGGCACCCGCACGGCTTCGCCCGTAATAGAAAAATTAAAGATCTTTTGGTTTGCCTGTATATTTACAAATGGTGAATTTTCTCGCCAGTTGGCTTGTACCGACGTTACAGTCCACGTTATGATAATTTCGTATCTCGCCAATTGGCTTGTGCCCATGTTACGGTTCCACATTATGATAATTTCGTAATTTTTGATAGTTTTTTTCTTAAAATTGTAATAAAAAAAGAACCACATCGAATTTTTGAAAAATCGCTTCGAGGTGCACACCCCCATGCTACAAACAAACTTTGTGCCAAATTTCATTAAAATCGGCCGAACGGTCTAGGCGCTATGCGCGTCACAGACATCCAGATATCCAGACATCCGGACAGAGAGACTTTCAGCTTTATTATTAGTAAAGAAGATAAGTATGAGTATGTGTGTGTGATTCTCCCACTGTTGACTGTCCCACATTGAGTTTTTTTAAGTCCTACAGCTAAGACTTAAGTTTAAGTAGAATATTAATCGATAGTTCGAACTACTACAAGAGAAGAACATTCCTCCCGTTACTCTTATCAAAAAAGTGAAACTGCACTTTAATTGACAGTTTCTGCTAAATTAATTAAATTTATTGCCCTCATGGGTCATTGTACATTTTACGATCAGAAGTTAGAATTTATGGGGGAAATTTTTCAGGATATGTGACTTGAATCGCGCAGAACATACTGTGACATTTATTGTCGATTCTGTACCCCTTGCGTGATTACAGGATATGAATATGTTCTAATGAATGAAACTATTTTCATATTTTTTTGGTTTACTTTCTCATAATAGTTTCGTCGTTACTCTAAACTTTTTTCAAAAAATTTAACATTAATATGTGATTAAATATGATTGGTTTCAAATCTTTAAGTACGGAATTTTCCAATAAGAGAGGGGACTTCAGAAAGCATTAGTAAACACATATGGAGACTAATAGTCAGGGGTGAACTGGCACTTCCCCCATCGGCACGCTGGCTCTAGCTAGTGTACCCTTCCGCCTGTGAGCCTTTTTACTTCCTTTTACAAAAAAGGAAGTATTGTATTCGCGAAAAAAAATTCACACAAAAATCGACCTTAATTTCCATTTTACTTACCCCCGAATTGAATGATGAGGTTATTTTTCGACTCGACCACACGTGGATAAGTGCCTAAGAACGTATAGACACGCGAAATATTCATTTTGATGATTCCCGAGATGCGTATGTATGTCGCATAACTCAAGAACTGTAACTCCTAGAAAGTTGAAATTTGGTACGTAGACTCCTAGTGGGGTCTAGTTGGGCACCTCACCTTTTGGTTGCATTCGGGTGTTTCTAAAGAGGTCTTTTGCCCCTTTTTGGAGGGAAATCATTGTTAATTTCGATGTATACTCAAGTGGTGTTATAATTTGGCGGACACTTGGCAATATATCGCCAGTCTTTTGATCGCCAAGTTTTGTCGCCAAATTGGCGACAAATTTGGCGGTTTTTTTTTAAAATCTGGTTTCAATTTGGCCAATGGTGGTGATATTTAGAGAGTAAACTATTGAATCACATTAAAATATATCACACGAATAATGGGAAAATGACTTTAAAATTGGAATAAAAGGAAGTCATGTGATGCACACATCAGCTCGTTTTTTTTTTTTTTTTGGTGCTCTCGAACCTGTCCACTTTCGGTTTTTGTTCCCCTGATCCCTCGAACCAGTGCGCTTTCTTCTTCTTCTTTTTTTTTTTTTGCGTCCTCGAACTGGTGCGCCTTTGTTTTCTTTTCCTTGCACCCTCAAAACTGTGCTGTGCACCTTCGAGCTTCTTCTTCTTCTTTTTTTTTTTTTTTGGCATCTTCGAACCTTTTTGCTCTTTTAAAGTCAAGGTTGACGCCCTCTCGGGGGACTCAGTCCTCCCCTGCCAATAACTCACTTGAATAGCTCTCACTTGACCGTGGTTGATGTCCTATCCTTTTTGAGGTCCACCGGCCTCCGCGCGCGGATGCTCCTCCTGGGCGTAGCGGGGGCGGTGACTCCTCGTCCTCGTCCCCAGGAATTGACTTTTTTTATTTATATCCGACTCTCTTGACTTTACACAATCCTCCGAGGACCAAAATAGCATCCATGACACAACGTCCAACATCCATCCCCTGGCATTCATATAAATCTTGACATCTTGAATTGAAATTATGCTTTTCCCACTCATAAGTGTGATAAGTGCCGTTTGTAGAAACACGAAACTCGAACAGTACTGGGGCCTTACAATGATTATATCTAGACGGGAATCGTTAACGAGAAACTGGTCAGAAAACCAGTTTTTCGTCGTGCGTGACGTCACTTTCCGTGAGGCACCATTTCTCCCTACCATGAAGCTATCCTAAACGTCTTGCTGCCGACTTTAGCTGCCGAGAAGGAGCATTCTCGTTTTCACCCGGGTGGCAGGTGGTGAGTTCGCTTTCTCGGGAGGTGAGAAGTGCTTCCTAGTCAAGATGGCGGTGGCTGTTTACACTTGCGTTGTGATGGAAATTTTGCAATTGTGGGATTTCTAATGCTTGTAATTTTGCAAGAGGAGTCTAGGAAATATTTCAGCCAAGTTACTTTTAATAATAGTAACATTATTATAGGAACATGGTTTTCATTAAACACTGACGCATTGTTTAAATCGTTTAGTAATTTAAATATCTTCGGTTTCAAAATATTATGAACATGTTTTTCGTTATAAAGTGGTACGAACATATTTTTCTTAGGCTCATTCCCCGAATACGGATGTTTTTAAATGAACATTAATTATGATGAGGTCAAATAGATACATTTTTTAACAATTTCGATCGCGAGAAATGACTCATTTCTTGGTTTATATATTGGTGTTTCTGCCTTTAAATTACATGTTTTGATAGTTTTGACATGCATATTGCTGGATTCAATTTATTACGTTAAGCAACGTTGCTCTACAGATAGACGTTTTCTAATAACTGAGAATATTTTTACAGTCCCCCCAAACCTTTATTTTTTGTACATATAATTTTGTCTTAAAAAATAGCAGGGTATGAATGTTGGTCATTTTAATAGAACCTCAAGATCCTTAGAAATTTTTCACCTACCAAATATTTTTTAATTTACATTTCATAAAATATCAAGCTTTATTTTTCGAATCAAACTGCATTCAGTTTTTTTTTTCCGCAGTATGTTTACGCACTGTTTTGTTGTAACCTCAGTACAAAATCAACGCGAAACACTTTCCATGTAATTAATTAAAAGAAATAAAGTTTAAACCCCACAGCACTTTTCATGTTAAGTTATAAGTTATACACTATTCTAGCCGAATTGATTTGCTGGACCACTGTTTTTTCATTAGAAGTAATGAGAAAGGGCATTGTAGTCAATTCAAAACGATAGTTTTTGAATTCCCCAGCTTTATTATTAATCCATTATTCTTCAAATTTGCATTAAATAAAAAAAGGTTTTTTTTTTCTTTTTTTTTAAAAATATATTTCACCCTGTCTATTTGAAAATCTCTGATTGAGTAGATAGGAGTAAAAGCTATAACAGTAGCCTGACAAGCTCTCACCACTCAAAAAAGAACTTAATTTTGGGCCAGTTTATAACATAAGATAGAATAAACAAAAAATAAATGCATAATCATACAAAGAACACATAAACACAACACAAGTAATGCAATAAAGTACGTCTATTTTATAACGGAACCCAGGTATACTATTACAAATATGCTACTTTATCCTAAATTGACTGCAATAGAATTGAGTATAAAATTGTTTAGCCTTTTCTTAAACAAATTTCGATTATTAATGGTTTTTTAAAAAAATGGGTAAGGTGTCCACAATCTTGGTCCGTAAGAGTTAATGCCATTAAACAATAGATTTGTTTTTGCGTTAATAGGTATAATGTTTTCACGGTTTCTAGTGGGGTCATTATGAACCAAATAAATTCTGTCAAATGGTTCTTAAAAGCCGTTTGTTTTGCTTTTGAAAGATAATCAAGAGCGAGTCCATCGTTTATTTTTTCAAAAAATATAACAATTGCTTAGTTTTTTTTTTTTAATTAATAAAGATTCCACCTTTCTCAAGGCTTTGTACAGAATCATGAAATCAAAACAAATATGTGGCGCATGAAAGTTCATGAAGAAAGAGAATTCTTTGGTGTAAACGAAGATTAACAGTCACTAGTTTCAAACTACAGCAACCGTGCTTCCCAAATCGGCATTTCTAATTATACGAAACATAATCGTAAGGATGAGACTACATTGTCAACAATTTAGGGGGGGGGGATAATCCTAAAACTAGACCATTGTCAAATTTTATTCGCTTACTTACCGTGAAAAAGTTTTGAAAACTGATGTATATTAAACAAAAGGCAAACAAAGAGGCACTTTGCATTTTAAAGTATTCTTTCGAAAGAATATTTTCAAAAGAAAAAAATAAGCCAAAAATAAAATTAATAAAATGCGTAAACACAAAAGAAAAAAAAAGGTTGGTTATGACATATCAAGAAATGTATCTGCCAATTTGTTTGCCATGAGATAACTCTTCGGATCCCGAAACGCCGTGGAATTAGAAGTTGCGGATCCCCGTTGCTGTGGACAAAAAAACTCAATTAGTACGAGAAACCGCAAATGCCGTGGGAAACGGAGTTGCAAGCCTCTTTTGCCGTAGGAAAAAAGAACTCCAGTCCGACTGAAGAGATTCCTTTCCCGCGTCACGAGTAGTTCTCGGAACGCTGGAAACAGGGACAAAATACTCACTCGATGCAATGGTGGTAAGAGCAAATGGGAGGAACCGACTATTTTCTCGGTTGTTCTCGGTTTTCGTGAGGGAGAAAACGTCGTCACCAGAATGGAACGTTACTTACGTTGTAGGGCCCCTGGTTTTATTGTTTTTTAATGCAATTCGTGATTTCGAAAAGCACAATTTGAATTCAAGTTGTCAAAATGCAAATTAATGCCAGAGGCTAGTCATTATTATTATTACTAGGAAATTGCTTCTACATTTGAACGAAACAATTGCCAGTTTGGTGATATTTTGATAGTTGAAATTGTAACCGTAACTCCAGTGGATTAACGCTAAACTCCGGTAGATAGCGCTCATTATTGTGATGTTGGCCACTTTTACGTTTCTTCATTCCCTTGAAATGACAGTCTTACCAGTAAAACAGTTAAGTTACCGGATCCAGCTCAGCTTTGTCACAATAAAGCCTTTCCCTGCATGTTAAACATTCCCAAAACACATTATCAAATTATCATGCCGTGGCGCGAGTTTCATTGTTGATGACATTGACATCAGGAGCGTTACTCGATCACTGGCTGATATATATATATATATATTATTGAGCAATCACGATTGCTTATTGCTTTCATTTGACTGTTTTGATGTGCTATCATTTTATTTTCCCGTCAGCACCCTCCGCAGCACCACCGTCGACCGGCTCTTCATGATGCTGCTTCTCTAGCAAAAGCCATCTCCAGGTTGCGTCAATATCCTACCCTTACACGCATACATACACGCACGTACAAAAAAACACACACACACACTCATACATACAGCTGCACACATACACACACACGCATACATACAGACACCTACACACAACTACCCACACACTCATGTCTGCACACAGACACTAACACATATGCCTACACACACATACACATTCCGACCCCCCCCCCACCACAAACAATCACACACACAACTACCCACACACTCATACCTGCACACAAGCACACACGCCTACATACACATACACACTTGTGATTGCGAAAAACATAATTTGAATTCCAGATGTCAAAATTCAAATAATTAATTAATTTATTTATTTTCATTTTCTGCAACTCTAAACTTTTATTTAAAATACAAAACGTGGAAATACACTTGACTGATTTTTTAAGGCTTATTTCCGATTTTCAAGGTGCGAAATGCGCTTGTAGAGGCGATAAAAATTACTATATGTAGGAATATACAGAAGCGAAGCTTGGATTATGGTTTTTCAAATTTTAGTTACAATTTGACTTCAACTTTTTAAACCAAGGCAAAAAATAAAATAAAATAGCAAATGAGAAGAAAAAGAAAATCCTGTCTCGCGAAATCAATGTTATCATGGTTTTAAACAATATTTTGTGTTCCAAATCGTGCTTAGGTGGAAACAATATCTGCTTGGCACGAAACTGTTTTTTCCTTCGCTTCTTCCTGTTATTGATCTTGACTTCACATACACACGCACATCTTTTGGTCAATGAACCATGGTCCCAGATGTATACGATAATTCAGATTAAAAAAAAGGGGGGGGGGTGGCATTTTTCATAACCACTATAATAAATAAAGAAAATGCTATCCGGAGAGGGAGGTCACCATTTCTATGGTTATTTTTTCACTTCGTAATTATCGCTTATTATGTGAAGCCGAAGCTAGAACCATATTTTGATCAAGTCAAATCTTATCCATAAGATTCAGATAAAAAGTCTTCGTTTCTAATAAATGAAATGTGCTTTGCACGAGGAAAAAAAATGTATGGTGTAGAAAATTGCGGGTCATTTTTTCATTAAAGTAAATGTACATCAATCTTCATAAAACTGCTGTCTCTTTCCAGCTCATATATCCCTTTATTTATCTTTTTTTTTTTTCAAAAAATAAAACAAAGCCAGTAGGAAAAAAAGCGGGGTGTTCTGCACGTTTATTGCATAAAGACAAAGTATTGCAGACACGAATTCTTAGGTTTATCCCCAGTTTCGCTGACATTTAAAATTTCTTCCCCCTTATTAATACTAATATCAAAAGGTATGATTGAAATTGAAACACAGGGAAGAAGGGAATGAAATGCTGGCGAAACTGGGGAGATACCAATTTTTATGTTTTAATATTTAATTAATTATTTGACTTTTTTTCTTCACTTTCTTTTATTTATTTATATAGTTTGTTTGTTTTATTTATTTTTTTTCGCCCCCCCCCCTTTTTTTGTTTTTAGCAATTTTTCTGCAGCACGTTTAACTTTCTTTCACGCTTCTATCTTCTTACCAAAGAGAAAACACGAGCATTACAAAAAGGACCTCGCCAAATGCCTAGTTTTCTTTTCTTATTATATTTGTATTTACCGCTTTTCTACAGTTTAGTATGTTATGCTGAAGTCTTAAAACAGTGAAAAAAAAAAACTAGGGGATATACACTGAAACATTAGGAGATAGCTGATGGGCAAATTTAATTTAAATGCAAAAAGTTGATAGGGGAAAGGGGAGCACAAGTGAGCAGGGTATGTTTAAATGAAATAGTAACTTGAAGCACGAGAATCTCAAGTGATGGCAGTACCAGTTCTATTTAAGTGAATGGCTTTACAAAACTTTTAGAGCAATGAACCATTTTGCGCTTCAGTAGAAAGTTCGCGTATGAACATTCAGGTAAATTTATAAGTGTTATTTTTTTTTAAATTGTAATTGGAATTCCTTATTTGTGCAAATTAGTCTTAACATAGATGAGGCACTTGTGAACACAACACCTGGGGCAGATGTGAACTGTTCTCATATAATCTTCAGGATATAAATATTAAGTAATGTTAGTATGCCCCCCCCCCCTCCCACCCCATTTTCATAGAAACTCAATCAGATCAATAACATAATTAACAATTTTGAAACAATAATGATGCTCCATTTTGAACCAAAGACAGGGTACACGGGTTCTGTTTATAAAAATGCATTTTTTCTTCGCAAAAGGGAATTAATTTTGAATTAGTTGCTTAAAACAGCTAGAATAATTTGTACAATAAACATAATTTACACATTTACTAAAAGGGGAAAAAAGAACTTCAAAAGAAAATACAATTAATATGCATTACGAACATTCTATTATGACTAGAAAAAAAAAGTATAAATAGTAAAACTTTGCTATAGTAAGCCCTATTGCAGGCAGTGTCGTTGTAGGCCACCTCTGGTAATGTTGTAATGTCAGAGGATTGGTAATGTTTTCAAGTTGAAGCTCCAAAAACGCAATTTTAGAGGACCTTCGATATGATGTTAAAGGGAAGAGTTTCCGAGGGTTATCCCTCGAAAATGTTTCAAAATTGAAGCCTAAACTTAAGACGATCGTAATGTTGTTGACAAATGGGAAGGGGGAGAGGGCGTTCTTCCGGAAAATTCTCAAGTTGTATCTTTAAAAACGCAGTTTTAGACGATCTTTGGTAATGTTGGTGGGAATAGTTTTCACCTTATTTAAATCGTAAAAGATAATATATTGTTGTTGTTTTTTAAATATCTTATTTGCAAAAGCATTTTAAAATGATTCTTTTCCCACCGAGAGCTAAAAGGCCTCCCCCTTTTCGAAAAAAAGGAATCGTCCGGGGAGGAAAGCCCTGCCCCACCCTTTCTGGTGCGGAGAATTGTTAAGCTGACTCAAGAAATGTGCCATAAGTATTTTACTTAAAAAGCATATGCTTAAAAAAAAAATCATGACCAGTTGCCGCCTCTCCTGACGCTGCATCGCGCCCCTGGCGGGAGCCACTCCTGTCAACCCTAAGGCACACCACTGATTTCACAAAAAAAAAAACCATAATTTTCATTAAAAAAAAAACCTCACTTTTCTAAATTTGGAATTCTTCTAATATGGAGGTCAGACTGAGCCGCACAGTAGATTAAATAAGGAAACGATTCTAAAACGATCTATCACAAGACATGGATCCTTGTAGAATAAGACAAGTCGTTTTACTCCTTATTGTTGTTAAGAAGGTTACTAGATTGTTAACCGTTTACCCGCCAATGTTCCAAAAATGGAACATCATATTTAACTGAAAATTTTCCCAAGAAATAACGTTAAAATAAAAAAGTTTTTTTTAACACAGTTTAATCTTATTTCAAAGTAATTTTTGATTTCCTAATTAATTGTTTATATATTTTCAATTATTTATTGCGATTTTTCAAAGATGGGTGTTTTTTTAGCTTTTTGCAACTTTTTCTTATAAAATTTACCAAAAATTGGCTTTTTCAGAAAATGTGATGATATTTATCATAGTTGTGAAAAATACTTCAATGTATGATTTTAAAATGCTTGTAGAAATGTACAATGATATTTCCAAAAGATGTACCCCTTCAAAATAGCATGTTCCAATTTTGGAACATTGGCGCTTTTAGGGAGTCAAATTTCCAAGAAGTAAATCGTTCGACTTCAAAGGGGAAATTTCATTTTTCGTAATATATGTTTCTTTTTTCTTCTCATTTTCAATGTACTCTGATGTAGGTGTTGGCAAAACCAAGTAAGTTTATGTTTTTACAGGATATGAAGTTTCGTTAGCAAAGAAAATAAAAACAGTCTACTGTTTGACTGACTATATGGCTCAGCATCCACACCTGCTCGGACAGCTGCATTGTCACGTGATAATAAAAAAATTATATTAGTGAGCGTTTTATTCTTCATATTTTAAATGCAGTTCAATAATTCGCTAGCTTTGTTTTCGAGCGAAACAAAATTCTGTTTGACGTATACCAACTGTTCATAACTGTTAAAAAATGTATACAAGATTTCTTACTGTAGAACAAGCTGTGGCTTATTTAGAGACATCGTCAGATTCGGATATGTCAGATGTAGATATATGCCAATTACCCCCTGATGAACCAGGCAATATCACTGAGGAAGAAGACATTCTAGAAGACGAGTTACAACCTATTACACCAATTGATGTATGTGGACAGGTGGACATTTTTTTCGCCAACTCTCGTGAAAATTTAACAAAAAAATCGGAGGAAGAACAAAGTCTGAAATCATTAGATAATAAAAGTAAAAAGCGAATGAAAACGGAAAAAAATAAAAAGTTGGAATTATCAGGAAATAAAAGTAGAAAAAGAATGAAAATGGATTTAACTTGGGAGAAGAAAGCTAATTTTCAGAAACTGATTTCGTCAGAAAGTATTGAACCACTTCGACACGCATTTCCGAATATGGTGGATTTATCTCCAATTGATTTATTTTTTAAAATTTTACCTTTGCAGTATGTTGAACACTTAGCAAATATGACAAACTTGTATGCATTGCAAAAAGGAGAATCAATAGATGTTGACAGAGATGAAATCCTACAATTTTTTGGTTTGCTGCTATTGAGTGGGTACCATTCCGTTCCTTCTGAAGATATGTATTGGAGCAGTGCAGAAGATACATCTGTGCCAATTGTACCAACAATTATGCCTCGAAATCGTTTTCGAAAAATAAAAAACAACTTTCATTTGATGGACAACCATGAATTAAAACAAAATGACAAACTTGGAAAAGTATACCATATTTACGAAGAATTGTGTAAAAACCTTCAACAATTTGGTGTATTTCATGAAAAATTGAGCATAGATGAATCTATGGTTCCCTACTACGGTCGGCATTCATGTAAAATGTTTATTAGAGGAAAACCAATAAGATTCGGCTTCAAAATTTGGATGCTGTACTCTTCAAGTGGATACCCATATTCCATGGAGATTTATTCAGGCAAAAAAGAAGGATCCCCTGATGTGCAATTAGGATCCAGAGTTGTAAATGATCTATTATCAGTTTTGACTGACACGTCTAAGCATGAAGTATACTTTGATAACTTTTTTACATCATATGACTTAATTTCTCAGCTATCAAAAAAAGGTGTACGAGCAACAGGAACAATTCGTGAAAACCGAACTGGCCATTGTCCACTGAAATCCAAAAAAGCCCTTTCTAAAGAAGATCGTGGAAATTTTGACTATCTATCTGATGGATCAGTGTACATGTGCAGCTGGAATGATAATGCAGTGGTTACAGTAGCATCTAATTGTTATACACATGAGCCACTTGCATCTGCAAAACGTTACTCAAATGCGCAGAAATGCAAGATAGATGTGCCACAACCTCATCTTATCAAGAGATACAATGAAGGAATGGGGGGTGTGGACGTCTTAGATAATCTTTTAGGGAGCTACAGACCTCATTTGAGAAGTAAAAAATGGTGGTGGAATCTTTTTAGTAATGCTCTGAATATTTCAGTTGTAGCTAGTTGGTTACTTCATTGTGAGTTACACGAAGTCAAGATGAAGCATTTAGAGTTCCGAAGAGAAATAACAACTCACCTCCTAAGAAGAAAAGTACGAGTGGAAAGTCATCCAGGGCCTCGTTGTCATTTACAAAAACAATCAAGAATGTCTGACGGACATTATATTGTATCTGCATCCCAAGGATGTTGTGCGGTGTGCAAAAAAAATACTACTAAGAAATGTTTCCATTGCGACAAACGACTTCACCAACAATGCTTCCTTTCATATCATGGGCATTAGATATTTCTGTATTGGATTTTCTGAATTCTGGTATGTACATAAATGCAATTAAAAATATTATTTTTTCCGTAATAAAGTATGCTAAGATAAAAACTGCATTCAAAACCTCTTAGTTTAAAAAAAATCCCTGAAAAAAAAAACTTCATGCAAAGCGCCAATGTTCCAAAAATGGAACACACTGAAAAACATAGTAAAAAATTTTTTTCTGGAAATTTTATTTTATTTCTGTATTTACTAGACATAAATAGACATAATTTCAAAAAGTTACTCAAATTTGATCTTCCGTCAATAGTTCGGCGGTTAAACGGTTAATGGATGATTCACGCTTTAGCGCGGTCAACTAGATAAACTAACCCAACCAGGTTAAAGCACCGATTGGTCGCATGATTCATTCCATCGGACGACGTACCGTAAACACGAAGAAACAATAAGCAAAGCAGTTCGCTTCGGTTTCTTACCCTCTTGCCTCTTGATAACACGGATCAAGATCAAGGAACGTGTTATCAAATGCCGGTGGATTCTAGAAACTATCTGGCAGTGGTTTGAGCGAAAAAGAAATTTTCTTTTTCTCGGTTCGAACTCTTCAAAAGTTCTATCAATCATTTGTTATAATATACATCAAAATATATTCTGTAGGGTAATGAAGCGACTGCGATCATTCTGATTGGTTGAAAGACAAAATCCGAACCACTTTTGATAATTTAGCAAAAGTTGTCCGAGAGAGAATTTGATGATTTTTCGAGCAACAAATTGATAATATAAAACAAATGAGAAAAACTTGTCTCAATAACTATTGGGAAGAAAAAACCAAGTTAGAATCCGCGTCCTGAATTTGATTGTTCATAATACATCAGGCAGATTTTCCATTTTATGCGTCTAAAAGAGCAAAGAGATACAAATTTCAATTTCAGGTTTCAAATAGCAAATTCAAATTCCACGAGCCAAGACGCAGTAACCAGGGTAGGTTGTTTACTCTGCATTGACAGTGTGCTGGCAGAAAAACTACTTTTACAGAATTAATATGCTGTGATTAGGATCAGCGTAGTCTCAACAATGCTGCCAGGAGGTTTGCCCCGACTATTGAGAAAGAGGAAATATTCTAGAATTTTCCAGTCAATTTGACTCTCAGGTATAAAAGCGATGCAGATGGGTTTTTCTTTCCAGAGAACAAATAATTGAGCCAGAATTAAATTATGGCGCATTGAAAGAGAGAGTTATATGAGTGAGCGACTCGATAACATTACCCAGAGCAATATACAACGCGGTAACGCCTCATATCAGAGAACCTAAGGCAAAACTATTAAATAGCTCGTTACGGCATCTAAACTACTACTGTCTCACGCCTCCTGTTTGGGATTAACAGTCTGGGATAGAAGCTTCGGCAATGGGGTGTTAAGTTCTATTTTATTATTCTGCTTTGGCCTTTGTATTATGAGGTGGAGCCATACCAGGTTTGCATACCTCTCAGTGGTGTGCTGAATTCAAAATTTAGCTACCAGTATGAGGGTAATCACAACGTCTATGAGAGGTTATATATTTCCAGATCTGTTATGACTGACTGGGGATGTCAAACAAGGATGAACCTACAGTCTCTAAATCCCGTATCGAGCTGTTTATTATTTACTTATACTGCCGTGCTAAGCACAGATGTGGTATCTGCACATTTTATCAAAATTGAGTTATTGTCACCAGGTGATCGTTGGTAATTTAATTTACCTAAATGTCAAGTTTTTTTTGGCGATTTGTGAACGCGAAATATTAAAAAAAGCTTTAAGAAAAAAAGTCGTAACTGCACAGTTTGTGTAGTTTGCTAAGGCAATTTGAACGTAAGTGACAAATACTAAGCCTTTAAAGTGGCATCTGCGCAGTTACCACTTTTTTCCTTAGTATTTTTTGTAGATACGACTTTTATACCTTAGTAAAGCAGCATATTTAATAATGTAGCAGTTTATTGTAACACAGAATATTAAAATTAGTTTACCGTTGAATAGTTGATACAGGTTGATAATAAAAACTAATACAACTTTGCATAATTGTTAAAGTAAATATTCAGCTTTTTCTATTTAAATGTTTATTTAAAATGCAATTCTAAAAATGAAATGCAAGTAAAGTATTCATATCTAATTCTTTCAGGCAAACAAACCGCATTTCATTCTACGGCCAGTCATATTTTTATTTAAGTATAGTCTGCTGTCAAAATTATCTTCATGCTCGGTAAAAATGAATCTAGAAAACAAAACATTATAAAAAACACATTCTTTGAATATAAAAAACAGAAAATTGTTATGGATTACAGTGTCCAAAGTTTTGAAAATGGTATCTTTCAGAAGGCAGATTCTGTTAGATTTGTATTAACAAAATAAAGCGAAACAGCTAAGTCCAAAGAAAGCAGATGTTTTTAGTATTATTTAATGATACTTTGAGCACGTTTTACTAAGCTATTTTTGTCGTATCTGTGCAGATACCCCTAAAAATGCCTAGTCATTGTCACTTACGGTGAAAATAGCTTAGTATATGAAAAGGTTTTGAAAAGAAAATTTGTCATAACTACATTTATTAATTTTAAATTAAGGTTTTTACAAAGATACTCTCTCACGGTTTTTAGATAAGTTATTTACGAAACAACTACCGCAAGTTGAGCATTTAATTAAGTCATAAATCAAAGAAACGAGTTGTAAAACTTTAATCGTCAATTTCTCATTTTGAACTCTACTGCAGATACCACATCTGTGCTTAGCACGGCTGTATAGTACCATAGTACTGTACTTCTGTGTAAGTAATTTAGAATAATTGTTTGGTATTGTGAATTGTTATTAGACAGTTGAAATGATTTAATCATTTTAATTTGGGCTATGCGCTTCATTATTTTATCCAACAGAAAATTATTATTTTCGCCAAATTTATGATCTGAAAAATAGCAAGTCTTTTGTTTTCATGCGCGCATTTTAATTAGGGAATAACACAAAAAGTGCTATAAATCTAATATTTAGTTTAGAAACGTAGTACAATTTTGATTAATGTCTATCAAGAGATATGGGACTAGCATGGAAAGCGGGAAAACATTCAACAGAGGTCGTTAAAACATCATTAAAGACGGTTAAAAATTTTTGAGCAGTTAAAAATATTTGTAGTTGTTTTATTGTACAATAGCGGTACCCGCTCGGATTTACCCGCGTAGTTGAAAATTAAAAGGTCATTTGATTCGCCAGTATATTTACAGTTAACGTCTACTATGCGTTAAAGTTTTTTTTTTTTTTTCCCAAGATCTTTTTTCATATTTTCGGCATATTTGAAAACTTAACAATACGAATAACAGTTGATTACTCGCTATTCGCAACTCCAGCGCTCGAATACGCTACCTTGCGGTGATTTACAAAATTACAGAAAAAGGTAAAACATTGCACTCCACGTATGTCTGTTGAGGTAAACATAGGCAGTTTGTTATGAGTATTTGTTAACGTATTTGATGTGTCATAGATTGCTTTCAGCAACAGAAATTGTTTTGAGTAAAACAACAACGTGTATAAAGTACAAATAAAGTATTAAAATAGAGTTAAAAACTCAGCAAACAGCTGTTTCGGGGCTGTCAAATGCAAGCCCCTTCATCAGTGCATAAAAGAAGGACGAAGAACACATACAATGTGGACCAAACGATACGTCGTTCGGTCTTGACCATTTCACTTTGCCCCACATATTAATTAATATGATAATGTTCGAAGGGCACTGAATACTCATCTTGAAATCTGTTATTTCTTCCTAAATTATGAAAATTTTCTCTTTGTACTCAATATTGAAAAAGGTAGTTCATCTGACAAGCATTTTTTTGCAATATGCTCTTGAAAACAGTCTATAAAATTACTAGTCTGAAACCGTTCCTTTGGTGTTCTATCGAATATTTGAACATTATGAATTTTGAGAATTAAAAACATTTGTCGCCCAGTAGAACCTTTTTCTAAAATCTCAATTTGAGCGATAAATCACATAAAAAATGATGGGCACCTGTTTTAGCAGTTTCAGATTTCATTGTTTTCAACTGATTTGACGGTGAATCTTGATTTATTTTCCATTTTAAGATATTTCGATTTCATAGGGTGATAACCTGTCATATCCATTTGACATTAATTTTACTGTCCCAAAATCCCGGTCGTAAAGCGCAAGCGAAGTCCTCTCAGAGGAAAGTCGTGAGCAATCTTATTAAATTTCTTCAGTGTTTCTACTTCCTTTTACAAAAAAGGAAGTATTGTATTCGCAAAAAAAATTTCACTCAACAATCGGCCTTAATTTCGATTTTGCTCACCCCGGAATGAATGTTGAGTTTATTTTTCAACCCGACTACAGGTGGATATATGCATAGGAACGTACAGACACCCGAAATATCCATTTTAACGATCCCAGAGTTAATTACAACGAGTTTTCTCGTGACGTCTGTATGTACGTATGTATGTGCGTATAAGTGTATGTATGTCGCATAACTCAAGAACGGAATGTCCTAGAAAGTTGAAATTTGGTACTTATGACTCCTATAGTGGGGTCTAGTTGTGCACCTCCCCTTTTGGTTGCATTCGGATGCTCCAAATGGGGTCTTTTGCCCCTTTTTGGGGGGAAATCAGTTAATTTCGATGTAAACTCAAGTGGAGTTATAATTTGACGGACACTTGGCGATATATTGCCAGTCTTCTGGTCGCCAAGTTTTATCGCCAACTTGGCGACAAATTTGGCGATTTTTTTAAAATTTTATTTTATTTTGAGCAATTACGATTGCTTATTGTTCTCATTTGACTGTTTTTGGCGTTACGCTGATTTTATTTTCCCTCCGCCGCATCACCGTCGACGGGCTCCTCACAATGCTGCTCCTCTAGCGAAAACCGTCTCCAGGTTGCGTCCATATCCTACACACACACACACGCATACATACACACACCTACACTACATACACACACACACTCATGCCTGCACAGACACACATGCCTACATACACACACACACGAACGCCTACACGCACAGCACTGCATACGTAACACTCACACACATGCATACATACACTTGCTCGTGATTGCGAAAAACATAATTTGAATTCAAGATGCCAAAAATTCAAACTAATATCCTTTTTAAATCTGGTTTCAATTTGGCCACGTTGGTGATATTTAGAGAGTAAACTATTGAATCACATTAAAACTGCCAATAATGAGAAAATAACATTAAATTGTAGTAAAAGGAAGTCATGTGATACACACATCAGCTCGTTTCTAGAAAAAATCTGCTATAGTGTTATTCTTATTTTGACCAGCGTATGTCATTGAAAGCGTAGTTTTTTTTATTTTTGTTTCTAGAGTGATGTTATTAATAAAAGTCCCTGAGAAAATAGCGAATTTCATTCCGATACTTTTCTGCCTTATCTCTACCCAGGTCGTGATTTCAAATTTTTCCTGGGGGAGGGGAGGATGTACACTCAACAATTTTATCAAAAGAAATGAAAGCTACACCCACTCATATGAAAAAGAATCAACTTTTCAAAGACGGAGGAAGGGGCAATCCCCCCCCCCCCGACTGAAGAGCCTACCATTACCGTAACAATGCTAGATTAAAGAGTTGTTTGTTTTTACTTCATTACGCCAAATCTAGTTCTTCTATTACCATATATTGGCATTACGTTTTACTATTCCTTCATTAGCGTTTAGTGCAGAAAGGGTATAAGTACGGGACTTACGCTCTAACTAACTAATTTTACTAAGCGAAAAATGTCGTCCCTAAATAAAGTGCTTTGTTGCACAAGAATTGACTTCCCTGCTACACTAGTCGATTTCTCTACATACAAGTATGGCAAAACCACAGCTAACTCAGTTTTGCAAAAAATGGGATTTTTGCCTTTTCTGAAATAATCGATTCAACTGTGTGTTTCCGCCTGTAAAACTGGATGTTCGTTTTTCCCTCTCATCGATAATCAGACTGTTGAAGTCTCTCAACTACTGCAAGGTTTTGCAAGTGTTGTTTCAGTGAATCGTGTTGGCTGAAGAGTTTTTTTGAGTAGTCTTAGTGGCATTAACTCAAAGAACACCTCCAAAACGGTTCCACTGAACTATCGAGACTCAACTTCTACATCATCAATTTTGTTTTCTAAATCATGTATTTCGGAAACTTCGGTGATGACATTTGCATCACAATGTCATCACAAAATCAAAATAAGGACGAGAAAAATTATCAGCACTCAATGAACAAATGGTCGGGGCCTGACTAATGCACGGCTCTCCGGGTCTGTGGACCATGGCACAATAATTTCTGGTGCACCAAAAACAAGGAGGGGGAGGGATTTCTTTCCCCCTTTTTTTAATTCTAAAAATGATCTTGGTTGCTGCACTGGAACTGCTTATGCTCCTACTGTCCTTCAAGTAGTCCAGTTTTAGACTTCTTTCACTTGGATGTACTAAACGAATTACGAACGAGAGGAAAAACTGGACCAGAGGTATGGAGACATCAGAGTAGGCGGGAACCAGAGGTAAGGGAAAACATCATTCTGTACGCTCACCATATTTAAATGTAAAATAAAAAGTGTTTCTAATGTTTAAATAACACAGCATTATCCCTTTTTTTACACAGAATTATACTTTATTTTTGAATGAGCTTAAAGCAAGGACTCATCCCGAAAATATTCAAGGAGCGGGCGGTTGATGTCAGATACTTACCCTTTTATAAACTTCAAAACTTCCGCCTCTCTAACATCATGGAAGATCGTTTAGAACTTCCATTTCTAAAAAAAGTCATCAAAGGTGTCCTATAATTACTCTTTTTGGACTTCAATTTAAAAAACTTTCTAGGGAAAGAGCCTCTGAAACCCATCGCATGTCATCTAAGATAGTCAAAAATTGAGTTTTTGGAACTTCACAAAACTTTCTGTGCAAAAAGACATGTGCCACAATTACATTTTCAAGACTACAATTCTGAAAAAATTTCGAGGGAGACTTTTTTTTCGTAACATTATTGAAGATCGTGTCTAAAATTACGTTTTTCGAACTTCATATGCCAAAAGAGAGTTCATGCATCTCGGTACCTTGTACCCGTCCTGGGCTTAAAGGCTTGTGCGATGGATCTGTTTGTGCATTTAATATGCAATTTTACATTATAATGTGAGTGTAAGGTGAATTCCTTCCCAGAAAAAGCCTAAATAAATTGAGAACACATATTTGCACAAAAGTTCTACACAATTCCTTTATTCACTGTTGTCAGCTAAGTTCATGCATCTGTAATCACATATGGCATAACTTTTAACTCAACAACCTTTTTTTCTCTCCAATTTTATAATTTTGAGAAGCTTACATATATACAAGCTTTTGTTGTTTCTTTTTTCACAATTATTTACAAGGAAGAATTCAATGCACAAAGACATCAGGAATCAACTTTTTTTTTCCTGTAACAAAACATACACATCGTTTCAAATGAAATCTCAAATATACATAAAGTTGCTGAACTTCAAAGCGTGAACAATGTATCACAATGAGGTGTAAAAAGCTGGGGCTGTAACAAAGGAAAAAAGATTTGCATATTTCATTCAGTACTACCAAAAGTTCCTTTTAATTCACTATAAAGGCAAAAAGATGGGGGAAATTTCATGAAATTAATTCAGAATTGATTTTGGCTATATAAAATCTTTTACTTCTATCGAATTTTCATAATCCCATCTTTCCCCCCTTTTCTAGATTTTTAAAGAAAAATCTTCAATGTGATCAATAAATGGCTACTCTGAAAAAAAAGTAACGATGTTCATCCTTCATCTTCGCTACTCAAGGGGGCAATTATGACAATTCATACTGATGTAATGAAGTAACATCCAACAGGATTGTTTATAGAAAAGGCATAAAATAAGGTGGCAAGTTGATTGCAAGGCTACTTCATTGTGTGGCAGGCTTTTTTTTTTTTTTTTTTTTTTGTGGAGGAGGGGGGTGGGGTCTGTTTTCTAAACATGTGTTAAATAAACCTCAATTATGTACTCTATTTAATAACTAATTCGATTTAGCTTTCATTATTTTGTGGTATCCACTAGATTTTTTGTTCACTATTTTTTCTGAATAGTACACTATTACTTCAATTCATTCAATTATTAGTGTGATTAACTACCACTTAGTTATTAGCCGTTTGTGTTTTACCTATTCTGGCAAATGGATAAAACGTTTTTTAGAGTGCATACCAATATACTCAATATAATACACTAATATATTTTATTTTACTCATTGAGTTATTAATTTACTTCAGCTTAACTAGTTAATTTTAAAATAATTCAATATCATTTATTCTTTTTATTTAAAGCATTTGAACTATAGCCGACTTTAAACAGTTCGATTGCAGTCTACTCCCACCCTATATAGAATGTTTGAAAGTTGTCTTAAAATATAATAATAATGTAACTAGTAACCAAATAATTCAATTAAAAAAAAAACTAGTATAAAACAATATCTTATGTATGAAGCACCTAAAATAATTCCAAGCAAAGGCAACAATAATTTCAGGTTTAATAAATGAAAAAATAAAATTCACTTTCCCTCTTTTTTTTCCAGCAAAATTAAACTGTATGTGAACATTAATTGTTCTATAATGATGATTTTGCTACGCTGTTTTGATTTTCAATTATGAGAAAATTAAATACATTCATTCCTATACTTTCTGGTATTTTAATTAAGTGTTTGTTATTAATAAATTAATTTTATTAACAAATACTAATTAATTATTCCATAATGTTTTTAAAAATGCCTTTTGCTCCCAACGATAGATAAAATCAAAATATATTTGGATGCGTGATGGAGTATTAAATGAGAATGGTGGACCTTTGATCCCTCCCGCCCCCCCTTTTGAAAAATTCCTGTGTACACCTTTTGGTGAGGGCAATTGTCACTGTGAATTTGTGTTTAATGTTAATAAAAATTTGTTAATAGAGAAATTTCTCACAACACTGAATTGTATATTGATCAGTTTATAATTAACATAAGAAACTTTTGGAATCACTTAAAGTACCAGTTTGATTATTTTATATTCAATAAGCAAAATACACATGCATACTTCTACTTTAAATCAAAAGACCAAAGCTGAACTTGTACGAGAAATGTCAATAATAACTCATATAATTCAAGATTGAGTTAAATAACAAAATATGAAAATAATTAAAACTAATTGGCAAAATATTAATATTATTTTCCTATTTATTGAGCAATATTAATTGTCTCAGTATTTAAAACCTGTATTTGAGCAATACTTTTTTTCAAAAGAAAAACCATGTTAATTTCACATTTAACCAGGCAAAACATCATTATTTCTGTTTTAAGAAGAAAGAAAACTGGGCTCAAAAAAAAAAATAAAAAGTTGAATAGTAAATGTGGACTGAACAAAGTTTCCCTAAGAAAGCTGAAGAATATTATGCCTTGAAATTTAAAGCCAATATCAGTGACATTTAAAAGTTAACTAAAAGGGCATAATTTTCTTTCTACCTAACATACGTGAATGTATATTTTGCTTAGAAAACAGCATTAGAACATGACATTAGCTCTACAATAATAAATAATTTAAACCCTCATAATTTATTAAATAACAAAACGTAATAGTTTGAATTGCAGTACAGCTTAATTTTTTTACGAGAGACTTGATTATAGCTATTCAGTAGGAAATGTTCATTGTATTTTAAATTTTAATATATGTTAAAAAAATGATAGAATAACATTAGGCAATAGTAAGCAAAGAATTTTTCAACATACATTTCATCACTTAAATAAAAAATTGCAACTGGGAAAAACTGACATTATTTTAAGACAAAAAAAAAAAAAAGTTACTTTTTGCTTAAAGAAACTCCTGTAAAAAGCTTCAAATTGAAATGGAATTATCAGTACAATGTCTTTTATTTTTAAGTATAGCAATGAGTATAAATGGAAAAGAAGTTGCGGCAACTAACCACTTGAGCCGGAAAGATGTGTCACGGATGACACGATGCTTCTGTCATAAAAATCACCATGCTGTACAAGTTGGCAGGTAGTTATCACAGAAATAAAAATGACATGTATGGTATGTCACTTTTCTCTCTTATGCATTCTTCTAAAACAATGGGATCACTTAATATCTAGCAGTGAGTTGCAGTTATTGTTTCGGTATACGCGTCTTTGAATTTCTCGACGGTGCAAGTGGTTAACTGCGAATAATTTAATGATTATAGTAGCTTTGACACTTCCAGTATAAATATTTTTTAGAAAAAAGTTAATTTCTTCTACGTTTGATCATTTCATACTTATAGTAAAAACAAGATTCTAGAGCATATATGTGTACTGTCAAGGGAAGGTAAACCACAGTGTCTGAAGAAATGAGGTTTTGAGATATTTGAAAGAAGCGTGTTTTATATTGCATACTAACAATAGGGGAATGTTGGAATCCAACGCTTCTTCTGGTTTTTATTTTTCGCGGAAACCAAATAAACAAGCTTGTACTGTCTGCTCTTGGAAGGAAAGACTAGCACTCGGGAAAGATTCCACTTTAAAAAGGGGCAATAAGTTGAGGATGTTCATTTTCCGCTCACGCTTTCTACTTTTTTTTTCCACGACACTATTTGGGAAGAACTGCTGATCACAGTATTTTGCACCTCCTTACTTCTGGCTTTTCAGCCCTGTTTCGATAAAATCAAAGCAGAACTGAAGCATGCGTGGAAAATTCCAAATTTGCGGGGAGGTTTCAGCTAAGGAAAACAGACAATGCAATAAAGCTGAATATTAGAATAGATTAAAAATTTGCAGTTACTGAGCTTTGTCTTCCCACGACAATATATGGCTCTGTCGTTCACTCTTGCCTTACAATAAATAATTGAAAATGGGACTTGTAATTGATATTGGAAAGCTTCGAACAACATTAAAAATTTAAATGAAAATAATTTCTTCAAAATAGATAAAACTTTGATAAAAATGCAATAATTAATTGCAAAAATCTTTGAAATAAGAACAAATATGAAGGAAAATATCACATTAAGTGTAGTTTCAGTCATGAATTTGTGTCTAGTGTGCATTTCAGTATACTGACATTAAATTGAAAATACTGAAGAATTGAAAATGAAATAGTAATCAAAAGTGACATAAAATCAATATTAAAAACTTAAAACCTCTAAGTTTATAAAAAGTCAAAAATATGTCTAACAATATTTAAAACCTGCATGTTTTATAATACAATGAAATAATTTCAAGCTATCTTATACTTCTGTGGGCAATCAAGTATAAGATATATGAATATAATTTTATATACATTAGTTTTGAAAGGCTTTGACCTTAACACATAACTGTAATTACCAGGAAGTATGAGGAAGATATATACTGTAAACTACATTTCTAACTTTAAACCTTTTTTTTTTCATTATACATTTTATTGTTTTTCCATAAAATATTTCACTTGACTGTTGATTTTAAATTTTGATAGTTGGAAGTTAGGACAATATGCAATTATTTGTAGAATCTGAATTGAAAAAAAAAAAAAAAACAGTACATAATTTAAGTACCAACAATTTCATTACACTAAGTACACCATATCATTTATAGTGAAAAAAACAGTCACTTCACTGTTACTTCAGTTTAATTATTATTTTAAAATTTAAGAGATTTTTTTAATGAAATTAACAATTAGAATTTTAATTACTTATACATACAGTAGAACCTCAGAAATGCAAACTAATTGGAGATGGGCCCTGTTCAAATTATGAAAAGTTCGAAGTTAACTTGTGTCTTATTTAAATTCTTGTTACTTTTAGTAACCCAGAAATTTTTGTTTATAAGTTAATATCAAAGCAAGTGCTTATTACATCATAACACAAACTAGTTTAGCTTTTGAATCATAGTTACTGATTTTAACTATTTTCATATCTAATTTTAGGCTTTCACAAATTGTTCCGATTATCTGGAATTTCAAACCTCTGGGACACAGATTTCTGAGGTTCCACTGTATTGAAAAAATGTTGTGTTTCTTTGCAATCTTATATCATAACACAAATGGTTATGTCTTTTTTTTAATTTTTTTTTACTTTCAACAAATAGTCAACAGACATGTTTATTGATCATGTCATGATATGTTGACATTTCAAAAACATACTATGGTTCGAAATGTCATTATATCAGGACCTATAATCATATTAATGGTTGATTTAAGATTATAGAAAAAAAGTCCATTTTTAATACCTTTTAACTCACTCTTCAGAGTTTACTAAAAACTACAACTGCACAAAGAGAGGAATATATGAACTGTGTTTATAAATTGACCACAATTGTAAACATACTTTCTGAAACTTTTGGCAACGATTATAGCTTAATAAATTACAAAAGATCAAAAATTAATCCAAATACTGTCAGCTCCGCTTAATCAGGTAACAGATAAATGAATACCCCGTTTATATGAATAAAACCTCCCGGAACCGAATATTTCCCGATAGATGCAATGTTACAATTCCTCGCTTAATCGAATAATTTGCCCAGATAATCAAATAATATTTATCAGCTTTCACAAATAATTTTTTTTGAATAAATTAGAAATAAGTTAAGTAAAAACAATTGTTGAAGTAAAAATATAAAACAATACTTTTTTGCCTTCAACTGGCTTGAAAAAACTTCTATTTTTCATCAAAACAGTTCTTCTATTCTTTCTAATTTCCTTTGTCATTGCCATTACAGAAAACAATAAACAGCGCAGTCGATAATTAAATAACACGAAGAAATATACATTTCGGACAATAACAAATTGAAAAATATTAAATGTGGAACATGGCAGATGAGAAGGGAGAAAAAGGCTTGGAAAAGGGTTTCCAAAAGACCTTGGAGCAAGCAATCCACTTTTACCGATTTTTTTTCAAAAAATATTGTACTGAAATAAGGTGCCAAGACAAACATTTCATAACTCAAGTTGAAAGTTTTTTTTATAATTTTCATTCTTATTATAATATATGAATAAATTAGTAAACTATTTTGTTGTTTACTTAGCTTATTTCTAAAACGTTTTACAAATAACGTTATTTATTTCTTTTCTATAGCTATTGATTTATAATTATTACGTTTTAAGACAAAGGTTGTCAATTTAGAAAGGTAAAGAAAATTTCCCGGCTTTATCAACACCCTGCTTAATCAAATATTATTTCCTGGAACTGACAATATTCGATTAAGCGGAGCCGACAGTATTATTTAATTAAAAAAAAACATGAGTGAAAACATAGTTTTGCAATTAATAATCTCATGCATGCAAAACATATTTGTCCAGAACAAACAAATGGCAGTATGAAGCAATTTTACAAAATCAACACAAAAACAAAAAACATCTTACAAACAATAAAATTTATAATTAATATTTATTGATTAGGAAACCATCATTTGGTTAATAAGAAAATATTTTTAATGATGATGAGAGCATATAATATAATAAAGATGAAATCTAGATATACAATGAAAATGTAATACAAAGAAACATCTATTATAAGTGCAGAACAAAAAGAACAGTGAAAATGAATTAGCAGTATTTATTTAGTTTTTTTCTTTTTTTCAAGTCACCATCATGCATTAAAAGAAAAGAAAGAAAGGAAAAAAAAAGATCAATTTCTAGCACAATTCATTAAATAAATAAGAATTATTATAATATGAGTCTAAAAATTCACAAAAACAAAAGGTACTTAAAAAATGAATAATAAATGTTCTGCTTCCTGCAATCTATCAAACAAGCACAATTTAATTTTTGCTCACCAGTTAAACTATTATTCTTTTTTGAAATTAATGATCAGTATTAAAGCATGATTATGAATTTTAATTCAGAACTAGAATTCAAAATAAATAACAATTACATCTTTATTGTAATGATTCTCAACTTGCGATAAAGTGTACTTAAATCGCACATTTTTGGTGAAAAGATAAAACGTACTAAAAAGAATACTAAATTGCAAAAAAAAAAAAAAAAAAAAAAAAAAATTAAAAAATGTAAAATCATCTCTGATAGTTTTTGCAAAGCAACATCAAACTTAACACAAATGGTTGACAACTCATTTTGAAGTGAACAAACATAAATATTTACACTAACATTCAATAACATGTACTACCAGTAACTCATTGAATGCATATGATAAAATAAATAATATTTTTCTCAAGCTCCAAAAAAGAAGGTTCTAATTTTTCTTTAGAAAGAAATTTCAAAGTTTTCAAGAAAATGGGAGTTGTTTTAATAGAAAATAAAAAAAAGTGTTAATTTTTCTAGCAGAAACACTTAGTTTTAAGAATACAAATATTCACACAGTAGTCAAAGACTAATTTGTAACCAAAAAGTTTTATTTTATTTATTTATTTATTGTGTTGTTGATTAACAAGGCAACTTATAATATCAAACCATCAAGTTTATCTAAAGTCAAAAGATATGGGATAGGTTAAAACTAAAGAGAAAATGATAAGATGAAGCAAAAATATAATGAGGGCACTCAAAAAATATTTGTATTTCATACCTCTACAGATAAGAAAAAAAATCTACAAAAGCAGAAAAAAATACTGCAGTTGAAGGAAGTGAAAAGATGTTTTAAATTTCTTATTGTCAAAGTTTGTCCAAAAAAAAAAAAAAAAAAAAAAAAAAAATCAAATCCATACTAGAATAGACTGATATATTTCATTATAGGTTTGAGGGACAAAATTAGTAAATGGTTAACAGATTAATCAGTTTAATAGAAATGTTAAATTTGATTATGAATGAGTCTCCAGTGATAAAACATGAATTTAATTAATAACTTCATTTCCTTATATACATGTACTATAATAGAAGTTTTAGTGTTTGAAAACAACAATAAAAATTTAAAAAATTCAAAAGCATACATAAAAGCTTAAAAAATGCATTAATTTTCATTAGAAATATAATGGGTAATAGCATAGGGCTCATATAAGCCTAATTATTTCAAAACAAACAACTTTTCAATAATTTTGTAGAAATCAAACTATATCTAAATTATTAAAGTGCAAGAATTCAATGCAGATTTAAAAAAAACAGCAAAAATTACTTGAGTCTTTGAAAAGAAAGAAAATCTTAAATGATTAGAAATGAACTTATGAATTTAGGGAACAGGTATTAAAACATATGGTTTTATACTATTGAAAACATATTTTTCTAAAAAGTTTTCATTCATTACTCTGCTGTAATAGTAACAGTTTTAAAAAACATATATATTAAAACTTTTCTTAATCATTAGTGCACTGATTTAAACAACTGCTAATGAATGTTTAGCTTTTAGACAGCCGAAACAATTTCTTTGTTTTGATGAAAATAAAAGCTTCTAAAGCAAATCATGTTTAAACAAGGAATCTTGGTTGCCAATTTTTACAATAGAAAGATAGGTTTCAAAAGAATTAAATTTAAAAATTGGTTACTAAAAAGAAAATAATAATTTTCTTAAAGATAAATAAAACTTAACAAATAACAACCATAAAAAAAACCTAATGTTATTTAAAAAAGAGGGGGGAGGGGGAGTAAACACAAAATTGGAACTTGGAACAAGATTCCCCCAATCAATAAATATTACATATTCTAATAGGAAACTAAGAAAAACAAAGAGGCAGAAAACAAAAAGCTCATAATTCAAATTTATAAAAAATTACATTAATTTAAAATGTGAAGAGCACTTGTATAGTTAAATGAGATAAATGTAGCAAGTTTTCTATTAAAAAAACGGCAACAAGACCAATCACATCAACAAGGAAATTTATCACTTGACATCATGATCTTAACTGTACACAACAGCATTAGAAGGAGGAAGTAGTAGAAAGCCCCATCATAGTATTACTTCTGGAAGCATGGAATATTTTGACTTTCTCCAAAACTTATAAATATGATTCAAAACTCCACACTATGAAACCTTTTAGCACTCAACTATCAACACACTCTTCTTCCAGACACACATTCACAGACATGCACTTTACCTTTTAATTTGTGTACAATACTACTTACAACAACACTACCAGAAGCAATGACCGCTCGGCAGTGAAATAACAAAACAAGTCCAATCACAAGCTGAAATGCTGCAATTTGTTGAAAAATTCCCCCTAGTCCAAAGTTATGGTTTTCGTTTTTTTTTATACATATATTTATATATATATATATATATAATGTGTGGATGAGTACAAGTTGGTTCATTCACACAACCCTATCACAGCAACATCTTTATATTTTCTCCGCACGCTTCCTTGGCAGACTCCGAGTGATTTAGGAACAAGGAATGAAGCATGAGTATGACCAGCACAAGGTTGTGTGCTCTCTCTTGGAAGCGAGGACAGACGGTCAGTTCGGCAGCAGACAACCTTGAGCTGTGGTGCTCTCTCTCTCGCGATTCGCTCGGAGAGCCCCCTCTATTTACACACAGTTGAAAAAGAAATTTAGTAACTACAATCGAAAGGCTATGTTTTGTCCAGTACGGCATTGGACTGCCGACTGTGTTTGGAGTAGTTTGGTTTCAGATAGTCTTCACTCGAAAGAGATATGACATCTATCCTATCTTCTTTCCGATACTGCAGGCACCTCCTTATAAAATTCTGCAAAAAGGAAGGTCACATTTAATGTTAGATTTGCAACAGGATGAGTCAAGTCATGCAATTACAAAAACCACCCTTTATTTCTAAGTGCGTACCCCCAATATTTATGAAGTACATTACACACTATGTAAATTTACACAGAGAACATTATAAAGTAGACAGACCAACGAACAAACAGCCTGTAATTTATTTTAAAAAAAAGTTTCAAAAGTTTTTCTTTGATAATTGGCTTGTAGTAACTTTCTTCTATACATTTCCAAAAAGAAATTGACTAGAAAATGCTGTGCTTGTCCAGAGGTTGGGAGTATTTATTCACAGGGCTGATGTACTTTTTTTCACTTCAACCCCCCAAAAACTCAATGCAGAACCAAAAAAGTTCTCTTGATATATATATATATATATATATATATATATATATATATATATATATATATATATATATATATATTAAAATTATACTTCGGGACAGTAAAGCACATTATACACCATGGAACAAGTCAAAAGGTATTTACCTGAGCATAATTTTAAATAACTTTGGTATATTTTCTGCAAAGAGAAGGGTTCTAATATGTTGACTTCATGTCATGCAACATTAAGCAATAAGGATTTTTTATTATATTAACTATATTAGGTATAAACTGAACTTCCATTCTTTGCATAATACATCTGCAATATGTATTTTCCCACTTCACTGACTTAAAATAGTAATCAAAAATAAAAATTAGCATAAAATTGGTTCAAGTATATGACTGTTGTCGAAATCACAAAGTATAACCCAATATACAACAGAGTGTTCTAGATATAGAAGATCAAAACAACATTTATGAAACTAACAACTTGCAAATACCACATTGGAAGAAAATTTCCAAGATAAATAACATTTTAGTTAAAACTTCCAATAAGTCAAATCATTTCTATATTTGTACAAATCAAAAAAAGAGATGAAGAACATACTTTTGCTTCACTGCTAACAGCAGGTTTTGCTGGAAATTCTACTTCTGTTGCTTTGAGTATAGTATTTTCTTCTAGTATAGTTGCCTGGGATTGATTGTGACCAAATGGCTAAATTAAAATGATAAAAACAAGCAAAGCAATTAAAAACTAACAAAATCTTTAGAACTTTAAAAACAAAATAAATGAAGATTTTAACAGATTAATTGAATAAATTCCTAAAACTTGATTTCTACTTATCTGTTGTGTTTTTATGTATTTTTAGGGGCATACATGAAAAATAAATTTTTTTCTCTTTGTTATTCTTAATTACATAAGTTTATTAGAACAAAAACGTTTTTTACTTTTTGATGATAATCTAATTATAGGCAAGGGTTCCTAAATGTAATCCACAAAAATTTTAGGAAATTGTTGTACTCCAATATTTAAAAACAGGTTATTTTTCAATACAGGCATGAGAAACACATTTAAATGGAGCCACTTTTAGGTGATAGCAATCTCAACATTTTTTTCTAAACCTACACTGATTGAATTACATAGTGTTTCAAAATCATAAAATTAAACATTTTACAGTATGATCTAAGCAAGACAACATTAGGCTTTCTTATAAATACTAATATAAAGCATGACTCCATTTTAAAATTGCAAAACAGAACTTGATATTAACCTTTTTTCCATAGAGGCACTGGTAGAATATTACACCAACACTCCATACATCAACTTTAGATGATATTTTGGGAGGTGTTTTTCCAACTACAAAGCACTCTGGAGGAAGATACCTTTAAAACAAATACACTCATCATATATTAAAGCATAATTATTGATAAAATATATATACAAAACAAAGCATTTAATTCTCAATTATTTTATAAAGAACACAAACAATAATATTTAGTTTTCAAAAAGATATAATATCAATATGAGAATCAAGAATTTCCGCTGTACCAACTTTATTTCATGGAAAACAATGGATGAAAAAAATTATCCTCTAAAACTTTTTTTACATACAGTAGACCCTTATTTTACAAGGGTTTATTTTATGCACATTTGATTATACGCGGTTTAAGATTTGACACCTTATTTCATTTTATGCGGATGAGTTTTGATTTTACGCCGATGCTGCACGGCAAACAAATAAAATTTTCCCCTGAAACCCCCGAGATTACAGACAACACATAATAAACTACATTGTGGCGAGAAATTTTTATAATTGGTTCTAGAGCTCTTTCCAGAAGTAAAGTTATTGGACTGACACAATTCAGAGCTCACTGGAAGAGTTTTTAGAAATGACATATTAGAACAAAAATAATGAGGATATCAACATCAATGACAATGGCACAAAACCCAAAATCCTTTCACATTGAAAATTTTCAGCCATTCCTTGACAATGTCAAGTAATCTTTCAGATTTATTTATGAAGGAAGATCCTGTCATGGAAATGACAGAATGGAGTGATCACGGATGCCAACTACAGAGAACAATTATTAATGATCGCCAAAAGAATATCACAGCCAGCTCTTTTCTATAAACACTAAGTTAATTCATGTTTTCTTTACGTTTTTGTTTGGACAGCAGGGATCCTTATAACAAAAGTCTACTGCATTTGGAGAAATAAATTGAGTGCAAATGAATCAAAAAAAAAAAAAAAAAAAATCCATCAAAATTTGGTTTGCTTTCTGTTTTATGAAATTCCCACACTTCTCCAATTCTTTCAATTTACTTCAGAACCTGATTCACCAATTAAAGAGTCCTCTTTTATATACTTATTCCTTTATTTATTTTAAGAATTTCAAAACATTAAGGCTAGGAATTACATTGGAACAACCAAGATTCTGTTTTGGGGGTACTGTCCTGACAGAACTTATAAATAATGAATTATGGATGTATGTGACATTAGCAGTAACTTCTTTAATAAATAAATAAATAACCTATCAATTTTCAACAGTTTACACCAAGCTAGCAACAAATTAAACCAATTTTGAATGCAACTTTTACATACATACATTTGCATAAGCAGTTTCTAGAAATGAAAGTAAATTTCATCTTTATTATACATACCAATAGGTACCAGCACCTTGAGATGTGAGATCCATTCCAACCTCTGGGCTGTAATTTTCATCATCCATAATTTTACTTAAACCAAAGTCTGTAATTTTAATTTCACCACTTCCTAGCAGTATATTTCCTGCAGATTACAGGGGGGAAAAAAGGTAAATCAAACAAACTTTTTGGAAACTCATGAAATAATTATTACATGCATTCACCAAATGGTACAAACTCAATTGATACAGTCGTATCAACACAATTAGTAAAACACACATTTGGTACAACCATTTCAAAAATTTTAAAATACAGTCGGACCTCCATATATCGAACTTCCACATATCGAAATTTTCTATATATCGAAATCCCAGCAAATTTCTATGTTCATTGTATAGAAAAATTGTTTCTATATATCGAAAAAATCTCTATATATCGAAAAAAATTTCGAGACATTCATAGGTTTTTTTTCCACTTTAGAGTGTTTGTCTCATAAAAAATGAAGGTTAGAGGAGAAAATTACATTCACTAAAAGTTGCTACGTAACTCATAAGAAATCTGGGGTTGAAGGGTGTGTAGTTAAGTCGTTGTTCCATTCTGGAGTTCTTAAATTCCCTCAAGTTCATTTCAAATCTTAGCTGTAACCAGTAACACTAAAACCAATTTCAAATTATCTCTTTTGTTTGTTGATTATCATTTCTAGTCTTCCTAGCTTCAGCTTTTATTTCAATGGTTTAGGATACTTTTATGATAAAATAAGACCGTTTCCATATATCGAAATTTCTATATATCGAATTTTTTCCCGACAATTTGCTACTTCGGTTACATGTTAAATGGATAAATAATCCAGTGGCCTTCAAAGGATGGCTGTTAACCAGGGTGGTAATTTATGGTGTTCCCCTGTCCTCCACAAAGAAAAAAAAGAGGTTTTATGGAAATACAAAGTTTGTACAAGTATCAGAAACAACTTTTATTTTTTGTGGTGTAAGGACAGGTTAAATTGAAAAACAACTATTAATAACAAATGCATTTTATGTAAAAATTACTCTGCATGCATATTTAACCACCTCCTATCTGTAATATTTTCCTTTATTTTTGTTGAGATTTGATGGATTAAACTTAATTTTGATATCTTGGGGTCAACTTTCAGAATTAAAGTACAGTAGACCCTCGTTTTAAGCGGGTTCATTTTACGCAGTTTCGATTATACACGGTTTAAGATTTGACACCTTTATTTTATTTTACGCAGATGAGTTTCGGTTTTACGCGGATATGGCAATGCAAACAGATAAAATTTTCCCGTTTCAAAATCCAAACTCCTACAAATTGCAAATTACACATAATAGTAGTGTTCCCGCTAGACCGTTTTTGAAGGGCGCAGCGCCCTGCCCTTTTCCATATCAGCAGAATGCGCCCTGCCCTTCTTTTAGATCGCGAAATGCGCCCTGCCCTTTTTAAAAATAAGAAATTGCACCTTTTGTTTTTAAAAAGATGCCTCAACCATCATTTCGACCTGCCGCGATATCGGGGCAATTTTATTTGTCCAGCGATTGTCTGCAAAAGCGCCCATGTCTTATCCTTGTTCCCAGAATTTCACCTTGAAAACGGCCCCATAAACAAAAGGGGAAGCAAATACCTAGAGGAAGAAGGGATGAGATTCTCAGAATTCAAAGAGGCTTATCAGTAGGAAACAAAGGCATGTTCTTCCCCTCTACTGAAGGTTGGTTTTTGAAAGGTTGTGGGAAGGAGTGGGGGTCTTCTGGGAAGGGAGAGATCTTTGCTTCATTCCTTCCCATCCTTGATCTTCTGAGAATCAACAATGAGAGAGGGAATAGGACAATTTCCTAACATTTCAGCCCTTTGTGTCCGTTTTTCGTCTGCACATGGAAATTAGGCTTAGCTAATTACAGCGCATTGCTAGTGATTGTGTAGCAATCTTTTCACATCTGTTTCTGGAAAGTTAACTTTCTGATTGTTTCCTAAAGAACATAGTACAAAGCTTACTGGGCTAAAATGCAAGGGTATTTTTTAAATATCTTGGATTTTTAACCCCCATCCCCAGCCCCCTCTAAAAAGCCGTTTGAAATGGAAACATCGCATTGACAGGGCGTTCATTCAATTCTTTCCTTTTTGCTAAGTATTTTTATTATCTTTGTATATGTGTGTGTGTGTGTGTGACTCATATAACAGATTATTTAAAACACTTATTGACATAATAAAAAGCATACTTTTGACTTACGTGTGCTTTTTTTCTAACTGAAATAATCTTGCACTGTTTCTTTTTCATTCATAAATATTATACAATTGATTTTTAAAAAAATCATAAAATTAAAATGGCGAAATATTAAATTTTCACAAAAATTGTCTGAGATAAAAATCTTAGCTTGGCCCAAGCTGCTTATGCATTGCATTTAGAAGCGCATACATCTGCGAACACATTTGTATTATGAATTTGAACAACTCCAAGACTAGGAAATAGAACTCAAATAAAATCTTTTTAGTTTTGCAACTTGCTACCACTGCATTTTTTGAAGAACTGCACACAGTATTTTAAGTTAATTATTCTATTTGAAGTGTACTATATTTAAAAAAGGAGAATTTACACTCATCACAATTTTGATGTCTACTAAAATACTTAATGGCACAATGCACATTACTAGGCAGTTTCTTTGGTAGGAAGGGGGGATCAGTTATTAAATACTGTTCTTCTTAAATTAAAATTCAAAGGGTTTTGAAATGCCTAGAACTTTTTTTTTACTCTTATAGGTAGTTAAAATTATGGCCTGAAAAGTGTTGAAAAACACCCAAAGCCAAGTTATAGCATTAGCTAAATGTTCCTAGGGAGAGGGGAGGTCATGGTGCTGGACTAGACTGTTTGAATTTTTGCAACGTGTTTTAAGTGTTATTTCTCCTCTTAATTTTTTTTTTGGGGGGGGGGGGGCGCTCAGTACTTTTTGAGTGGTGCATAATTTGTCTTGGAGGGGGGGGGGGGGAGACGCCGCGTTGAAATCGTGCCCTTTTTTTAAAAAAGTGCCCCTTTCAAAGGCCAGCACCCTGCCCTTTTTTTTTCCTAGAGTGAACACTAATAATAGACTGCATTTTGGCGTGCTAATAATCAAGCTTGGGCCACTGGAGACATTTTAAGCAATTGATCCCAAAGCTTTTTCTAGAAGTAACTTGTTAAACTCACACAGTTCAGAATTCACTGGAAGAAGAGCTTTTAGAAGTGACTAAGGAGGCCAAACCCAACGAGGATACCGACGTCGGTGACATACAACCAAAAACGTTCACATTGAAAACTTTGAGCCATTCCTAGACAATAGAAATGATCTTTCTGATTTGTTAGTGAAGAAGATATCATAGAAATGACGCAAATGGTCATGGATGCGTTAATGCTTTGCAAAGAATTAACAGAGAAAAAATCTTAATGACTGCCAAAAGACTATCATCGCCAGCTCATCTTTATAAACAAAACACAAAATTAAATTATGTTTTTTTTACGCATGTGGTGCATAAAAATCAATATAAGTACACATTAAACTTATACAATTAGTCATCACTAGAATGAAGTAGTTTTTTTACGTACGGAACCTAACCCCTATTTCAACATTAGCATTAGGACTCAATTCATGCGGTTTTGATTTACGCGGCATTTCTGTGGAACGTAACCCCCACGTAAAATGAGGGTCTACTGTAGTTCTATTTTTTATAATCTCTCAAACCCACTTTCGGTGTCACCCTGGGGGGGGGAGGGGGGGGGGAACTGATACTGAAGAAATAGCATCATGAATTGTAGGGTAGTTAATATTTTCAACACATTGAAATGGAACAGCAGCCCAGTGAGAAGAAAAGGAATGCAAGTGAACTTTATAAAGTTTTTGGTAAAATGTGCAAAGTTTTAATCATAGGTAGGCTTTTTTTCTAAAACATGCTGTATAGCAGCCTAGAACTACTATTATCACCTTTTGCACCAAAACAACTAAGAATTTCTCCTATCATTCGGACTAGTTATCTCAAAATTTTATTATTGGCACTTACACTTGCTTTGAGGTGCTTATATTTTGAAAACAAGAAACAACTGAAATTTAAAAACAAAAAAATAATGTATAATCTTTCATTGCATACCTGGCTTTAGATCATAGTGTATGATAGGAGGTTTGATTTCATTTAAATATTTAAGGGCATGAACAACTTGCATTATTATACATCTAGCTTCCCGCTCAGGAATATTTTTGTGTTGTTTGAGGTAGAAATCAAGGTCATGACCATCACAGTATTCTAAAACTGTACAAAACCTGCAAACAAAGTTCATACTTGAAGCAATGCGAGTAAAAACAAAACATACTCACACAATATAAATACAAATGCAGAAAAATGTTATCTGTAAATACTCCTATGTTCCACAGTTTTGAAACTTCCGTGTACTTATATTTAGAAAGGAGAAAAAGTGAATCTGTTGCTCATAAAAAAATAACTACCAATCAATTTAGTACATTTTAACAAAAAAAAAAAAAACTATTTTTTTCTTTTTCAAATTAAACTGATAAATATATTCCAGTAAATAGCTAGCAGACTGAAGAAAATCAATGTACCATGACATGCATTTGCATTCTGCTTTTTTCCCCTTCAACCTACATTCAGCCTATGATAATGTTTTAAAATACCAGTCCAGAAATTAATGAAGAATTGTAATACTTTTGTTTAATGTAGAATCAAACAACAAAACTCAACTTTTGTCATGATTTAATTCTAGTTCTATCAGTATTATTTTTGTACATGTAGGTAGTTAGCTACGCACTCCAGATTATTGCACTTCCAAGGGGTATACATATTCCAAGCACCTCGGCAGACGTTGAAAAAAGCCAAAATTCAAAGTCGATCTTGGTATGCGGCGATTTTGCACAAAGGGCAAGAAACCTCTGGTTTTTGTTGATAAAGACATTAAAATGAACCAATTAGACATTTAAGACACTGTTGTAGTTCCCTGGGCCAAAAGGCACCTGGGCAATGTTGACTGGACTTTTCCATCAGATTCCGCACCTCTCATGGCCTAAAAGACATAATGGTGGTGCAAGGTGCATTCTTGTTTCCCTGACATGATATTATCTGTTGAGTGGACATTCTACTCACTAGATCTCAATCCCATGGATTCCAGTGTATGGCCGATTTCGGAGCCTAAGATCTGCCCTAAGTCACACAAAAGATTGGACTCTTAAAGAAATCACTTCAGCAGGAATAGGATAGATTAAAGGTAAATGACTTGCAGTGCATGGCTGAAACTTTCAATAAGCGATTGTGCCTCTGCATCAGGGGCGCCCCAATGGCAGGGCACTGTGACTGCCCATAAATTACCTTACTCAGCAAATTTGGTCTTATAATTTGAGAAATTTGGAGAAACATTTGCAATATTGCAATTTTTAAATGCCCAAATGTCCCTCTTCAGTTAGTGTGCAAATGCCCATATTTTAACATTGACAAAATCTGGAGTTACGTTCGGCAAATTGAGAAATTCCTGTCATGTCTTCCAAAAAATTTAAGTTTGGGGCGTCCCTCCTCTGCATAACTGAAAAAAATGTCCCTTTGAAATCAATTAGATTTGTTTCATTAGTAAAAGTTGACTCCTTTTACTATTTTTTGTGTTTTGTGGATTTATTTATTTTCAATAAAGTTACATAAAAAATAGTTTGTCTATGTGCTATTGCCTCACTCTGCAACATATTGACTTCTAAAAGCAAATATAGGGTTAAGAGATTTTTCTTCACTGAAACTGTTAATGTTTACAAGTGAAACAGGAAGGAAAAAAGACTTACGAATTGGCATCTATTTCAAAAACATCATACAATCTTACAACACGTGGATGGTCAAGTGACTTATGGATATTGTACTCTCGAAGAGCATGCCTGAAAAGTAAATTATTATAGTAAGAAATAACGGCCAAACAGTTTCAATTACGTTGTAAGACCTTAATAAGCATTATATAAACTTAATAAACATTTTAAAGGACCAACATGACAAAAAAACGTTACATATATACAAAAACAAACTTAAGATAAAAATGTATTTAGGGTAAAATACATTTACAGAAAATCTAAGTGTAAAATCAGCACTCGCCCTCCCCACAAGTAGCAGATTTTTTTCCAGAAAAAAGAAATTTTCATAAATTTAATATGTTTAGTGGAGAGAATACCCTCTTTAAAATAATAATAATTAAAAAAATATATATCTACAGAATGTTTCTAGACAAAAGGAAATTAGCTTTAACAAAGCAAGCATAATTAATCTTAAGTTACCTTAATTAATTTTTCTACTTGAACGGCAAAAAGGAAGAATTGCTAATATTGCATACTAGTTTTTGGAAAAGATCTACATAAGTTCTATATACAGGGGTACCACTGGGAAGGGGGGCATGGTGCAGATTACAGCATTGAAAGTTTTAGAGGGGGTTGAGTGGTATTTTTTTTTCTTTTTTAGTGGGAGGAAGGGTCTTTCCTTGCTCTTGGGGGGATGGATACTCTTGATATATAGCTAGAATAATTATAAGGTTGAACGCTCTTAATACGATCACGTTTAATATAAAAATCACGGCTAAAATAAACATCTTGTTCGATGAGTTTGGTTTGCAATTTAACTACGTTAAAAATTTCATGCATAATACAAACATTAAATTGAAATTATCGGCTAAGATGAACAAACATTCCGACCTCTTTACTTGAAATGTTCATGGTTAAATACTGTAATTTTCTTTTTTAGAAATGTTCATCATTTCATGAGACTTTAGTAAAAGTCTCATTGTGTATCAAGGAAAAATATATTGTAAATATTTTGCATAGAAAATAAAACCCATACATTTGTTTACCTGTGAATATTTCAATTTACTAGACTGGAAGATAAAACTGTTCATCTTCCATTGTGGATAACAACCTATTCTGTGATTGTCAATTTTCATCTTCCTTTTTTAATATTTTCCAAAAACATTAATTTATAAGAAATAAGTGAAATGTTTCTGAATGTACTAATAGTAATACAGTCGGACCTCCATATATCGAAGTAGCAAATTGTCGGAAAATAATTCGATATATAGAAATTTGCGACATATAGAAACGATCTTATTTTATCCTAAAAGTCTCCTAGAACATTAAAATTAAAGCTAATTTACGTGTATGAAACCAAATTTCAAATTAATACGAGCATTGGATTAAATAAAAGTTAATAATTAAAAAAATAACAGAAATTACATTTTTGTGCCTTCATACATACATCTTCATTCTTCTTTAATTCAACTTGATCCGCAACATTAGGGGATTTTTGTTTTGACAATGTAAGCAAAAGAAAAGTAAGAAATCAATGTACTTGAATGATTTTTACTGCAGCTAAAAAGACTAGGAATGATGATCAGCAGACAAAAGGGAGAACTTGAAACTGATTTCACAATGTTACTGGTTACAACTAAGATTTGAAATAAACTTGAGGGAATTTAAGAAATCCAGAACGAAATAACGACCTATCTACAAACCCCTCAACCCCAGATTCCTTATGAGTTTCGTAGCAACCTTAAGTGAACATAATTTTCTCCCCTAACCTTCATTTTTCATGAGACAAACAGTCTAAAGTGGAAAAAAAAAAAAAAAACCTACGGATGTCTCGAAAAAAAAATCGATATATAGAGTTTTTTTGATATATAGAAACAATTTTTCTATGTAATGAACATAGTAATTTGCTGGGATTTCGATATATAGAAAATTTTGATATGTAGAAGTGCGATATATGGAGGTTTGACTGTATTTTAAGAAATTTATAGGTATGCATTTCTTAGTTTTTTTTCACAGGTTCACTCATTCACGGTTCTTACAAATAACGGCTAATACAAACAAATTTGTAGATTTTTTACATTTTGTATTAACCAAGTTCAACTGTATATGCAGCATTTACTTATAGAAGGAAAAGTCTCCTCTCTTTGCAACTCAAATAAGAACTGAATTTTCTTTTTCAAAGTTATAAATATAAGTCTGTAAAATACACAACAATATTTTTTACACATACAGTGAAACAACGAACTTCAAGGGACCACAAATTCTGTTCATTGTAATGGGAATTTTATTGTTATAGAATTTAATCAATGTAATGGAAATTAAATTGGACTGAAAATTTATTTTGGCAAAACTGATATTTCATAGCAACAGGATTTCACTGCATTTTCAGCAATACTTAAATACTTAATATTTTCAGAGTTTTACAACACATGTGAATGCAAACCACCTAATAGTTATGAAGGTTAATATGTGAGTCTTTATCGATAAAAACTCAAATTATGCTAGAGGGAAGACTTCTGAAAGATATGAAGGGACTTATTTTTGGAAAAAAAAGAAGAAGGAAGAGAAAAGTTGCGATATTTTTGTAGATCACATTCCTTTAAAAGTTTTCATTCAATATTTTCTCTTTTTTCATTAAACTTATACCAACATTTCAAAAATATTTCAAATTTTTACAAAATCTAAATTGAAATTCTACCTGAATTTTAACAAAACAAAAACATTAAAGTAAACTTTTGAATCAAAAATAGCTTAAACACTGAATTAAAAAAAAGTGGCACTCACTTGATATAATTGGCTTTTTTGTCGTCCTTCCAATCCTTATTTAATTGATGAACTTTACAAGCAACATACCTTTGTTCTTTTAAATCGAAAGCCTGCAAATTGGTGTAAGTTAAATTAATATTTATTTAAGGTTTTATTCATTAAAAATTCCAATTTCATAATTAAAAAAAAAAAAAAAAAAGATAGAGAGAAACTTGAAATGAAAGTCATACCTTGTGAACTTCACTAAAGCCTCCTTTGCCTAACAAAGTTAGTAAAAGATACCTATCGTGTAATACTGGATGATTATTGAATCTGAAATTGAGAAATCAATTAGGAATTTGTAAATACAAAGCATTATGTATCACATGCCTGTAAGTAAAATTGCAAAACAAAGTGCAATTTTAAAATGGAAAGAAACTTGAGACAGCAGAACCAATTTTATTTTAAACAATTTAAATTGGAAGCAGTATAATATAGTGTTTTAAGAGCAGCTATTAACACTTGAAAATAAAAATGCAATAGCAGCATTGATAAATGTAAAAAAGAATTTTTTTATTGGTTCAACAGTTTGTTTTAGAATATATAGTTCTAACGTAATGTCAACAAATCTGAAACATTTAATTAAAAAGTAGAATTTAAATCTCAAGTAGACAATCTTAAAACTGACTTTATTTTACAACACTTAAATGTCCAAAAATAAAAGTGTGTGGTGTAAAACAAATAACAACAAACATTCAGACAAACATCAATATTTCTACATTCCTTCACGTTGATGAAAAGATGATTCAGTGAAATTGTACCAAACAATAAACAACTTAAGGGGAGTACTGATAATGATAATGCATTGGGGAATTTGAAACAAAGCTGTGACATGGCTCAAAAAACAATATATCTAACAAGGAGACTTAGGCTTAAATTAGTTCTAATAAAAATGCATAGTACCAGTATTCTTTAAATTCCAATTCAAAGAGTAAAATCTTATCTGAATTACTTTCAGAAAACCTAGTTAAAATTTTTAAATGTATTTATACCTCACAATCTCTACTTGAAATCCTTATGACAGTATATGTGAGAGCAATTGCTTTTCTTCCATATTGCATACACAAGAATTGTGTTTTACTTATTTTGCAGATTATCTACGAAATTTGTTTATCAGTGGTTACTACTCCATTCCACAGATAATTGGGAGTTTACTACAGATGAAAATATGAAAGCAATTACATAATAAAAATTAATTTGAACTTTGACATCTTGAACTCAAATTATGTTTTTTGCAATCAGGAGGGTGTGTGTATGTAGGCGTGTGTGTGGGAGGGGTATGTGTATGTAGGTATGTGTGTTTTTGTGAGTGTGTGTGTGGGTAGTTGTGTGTATGTGTGTTTGTGCGTGGGGGGGGGGGGTATGTGTATGTGTGTGTAGGCATGTGTGTTTGTGTCTGTGTGCAGGCATGAGTGTTTGGGTAATTGTGTGTATGTGAAGGTGTCTGTATGTATGCGTGCGTGTTTATGTGTTTGTGTGGGTGTATGTGTGTAGGTGCGTGTATGTATGCGCATAAGTGTAGGATATTGACGCAACCTGGAGAGTTTTCGCTAGAGGAGCAGCATTGTGAGGCCCGCAAAGGGTGGTGCTGCAGAGGGAGGTGGGGGGAAAATAAAATCATAGGAATTCAAAACCGTCAAGTGAGAACAATAAGCAATCGTGATTGCTCAAAAAAAAGAGCAAACCCAGAAACTTAACACCAACAGATAGGCACAGGTTTAACATCTTACAAGAATATAGTTATCAAAGGCAGTTATGAAAAAAATAAACAAACCTAGATTGATCTTCGTTATGTATTCGTTTTAATTCTCGTATATGAAGATTTCTTTCCCTTTCCAACTTTTCTAATTCTAATTGCAAATCAGTGTCCTCTTTCTTCAAGGAAACTTGTCTTAACTTAAAAATTTCTTCTTGTTCATAATACTCAGACCAGCTGAGAATGCTAAAGGAAAAGATCGCATTAAAAATTAAAAAGTGCTTTTATACATATGCAACAAAATACTCCGGAAAATATAATTCAATCAACTTCAGAATAAATGTTACAGAATATCAGCACAGAAAGAGAATAACATGTACATATTACAGCAGTAGAAAATAGATTACAGTCACCTTTTGATATCTTAAAGTGCAAGGGACTGCAAAAAAATTTGTCACAACCAAAGTTTTAGGTAACAAAAAATAGAAATTAATTTGTTTTTAAGACAGCAATTAAAACAACACACAAATACACAGAAAAGGGTGAAAACTTATTTTTTTCCTCAAAACTAGAAGGTCATAAACTTAGATATGGTTTAAAATGGCAGCTATCTTATGCTTGCTTTTCTAAAACTTCAATACTACAACAATTCACTACAAGTTACGAGTGCATAAAGTCTCCAATCATTCAAACTTTCATAATTGAGGAATTGAACAGGCTTAGGCTCCTCCGAGGGGATTGGGCACTGCTACATGGCATTGTGGACAATTCCTACTTACTAAACTGGGGAAGGATAACAGCCATGTGAATGCTTTGCATTGCTAATCCTTTATCAAACTATTTCTACTGGACATTTTATACTAGTTCTAAAGATCCACTGAAAATGTTAAATGGCAGGGAGCACAGCTTAACTCTTACTTTTGTCAAATGAGGTGGGGACTTGTCTATTCCCACTCGAACCACTAAAGGAGCAACTGGTAAATGTTAAAAGATTGCTACCTGACATTTACGCTTAGAAAAAACCGAAGTGGATTAGGAGCTAATGAAAAAAATTCACATACACTACATTTAGATCAATTTTGGATCATCCAAAAACTTTGACACAAAATAGAGTTAAATGAAGTTGAGATATTAAGAGTTGACTGTATATACTTTTTCAGTAAGCAATAAAACAAAATAGATTCCTTCATAAAACATATACTAGAAGCATAAATTCTCAGATTAAAATGAATATATGGCTATTTTGAGAGCTTTAACTTAATTTAAATAAAAATAATAATAATTGATAATAATGAAATAAAAACAAATATCTAGTTTTGAAGCTTAAACAATTATAAAGATTTTTTAATTTGAAAAACGGACAACTTAACATATTTCAAACTATTACTTTGGATTAAAATATATTTTAAGGCTTTAGAAATTTATATCAAATTGCCTGAAAAATATATATATATATATATATATATATATATATAATCTTTGACCACATTTCAATTTCTTTGAAGCAGAATTGATATGAAGTTTAAAATTTTTTTCAGATGTGTTCCATTCTTATTGCTCTTTTAAAGTTTTCAACTCTTAATTTATCCTATTCTCTATTCTCTTGCGCACATTGCAGTGTTTCTAAGTTAGGCACATTCCAAGTAAGTTCTTTCTCTTTTTTTAAAAAAGGCAATTTTATGTACCCCTTACTTCTACTTCTTTTAGGGTTGTTAAGTGCAATGTAGAATTATGCAAGACACATCAAGGATCTTATAGACACCTTTATTAATGGATTCCTGTATTCTGTGAGAAAAAAGTTAAAAATTATGAAAAAAAATTGTTTATGGTTAAAATGTTTAATGATTTAATGTGCCAAGATACTCTCAAAAGTCAAGGCATTCAATAGCGTTTAGAAAGAAGTAATGCAGAAACAAAGGTGCACACAAGGGGAGGGGGGATTATAGAGCAAGTTGCAATGTTTCCATCAAGTTTTTTTTTTTTTTTTTTTTTTTTTTTGGGGGGGGGGGGGTAATTTTTATTATTTATTTATTTAAATTTATTAATTAATTAATTTTTAATTTAAATCCTTTATTTTAATCTGTTTTTATATTACTTAGTTTGTGTGTGCATGTCATTGGCGGACAGAACTTTTCAAATATAATAATAATAATAATAATTAAAAATAAATAAATAAATGAATAAAAAAAATTTTAAAAATAAAAAATAAATTAATAAAAAAAAATATTTAAAAAAAAAACAAATAAAATAAAAATGAGAGCTAAAAAATAAAAAAGGGAAAGAGGGTTGAGATTTTTTTTGGGGGGGGGGGGATTGCGCCATTGAACTTGAGGGCGATGGGCACCATTGAACAGAAAAACACATTTGCCTCATCAAACTTAGGAAAAGTGAATGATATTTTATTTGAGATTCAAAAGAACAGTTGTCTTTAAACTTTCCCATATCGGCTCGCTTTACTTCAGGAACATATCTGGTGTTCCATTATTATTGTAAAGTATTAACATTAAGTGCAGGCAACATATATGAAAAATAGTGCAAAAGACGAAATCAATAAACGAATGACAATAATTAACATACTCTTTGGGGGGTTCGGGTCTAATAAAATCACCATTGGCTAATGCAGAATTCATGTTTGCTCGGCCTTTCGGTTGATTGGCATTTGGTTTTTTCTTTCCTAATAATTTACGTTGCTTTTCTATTTCTTCTCGTTCTAAAGCTATTGTTTCTTGCTTTCTATATTTATAAAATAACATAATAATTACTATAAAATAATACACATAGTAACACATTAAGAATGAAGCATGACATTATACAAATACCAACAAAGTATCTTTTAGCAAAAAAAAAAAGAGAAATTATCGGGTTGTTACAGCAGAAAATGTTCTCTTTTCTATCCAATGTCTCACTTCACACATCTGTGCTCTTCAGAAGTTTCACTGCACTACACTGTTGTGCAGTGAAAAAAAATAAAATAAGTTAAGTTGTGAATATAGCATCATGTGCATTATATAAAACTTTTTGCCTATGGCTAATACAGGCTAGCAAAATCGCCACGAATTCAGGACTTAACTTCAAGCATGTTAAGCAGAAAATGTTCAAGTACAAACTTGAACATTTTCTGCTTAATTCCATTTACTTCATTTATTTAAACATAAAAATTGTCTGTACGGATTTCAAACTAAGACACTGACTGAAATTAACTGCACCACAGAATGAGCAGTGAAGATTTTACAACAAGAACGGAACTTTTGAGTTCATTTGTATAAGCTATGAAGTTAATACAGTTGAGCTCTCTTAATACGACCCTGGTTAATAGTTAATCCTGGCTAAAACAACCATTTAGTTCATGGAGCTTGGTTTGTTATTTAATATTAAATGATATAAAAATGTAAGTTTCAGATATCTTCTATTGTAGATTACCACATTGTTCATTATCATCCTTTTTTTTTTTCAAATATTTTATCCAAAAATGATAGACATTAAGAGGTAAGTTCAAATATTCTGAATATACTTGTAATTATATTGCAATGTATGTGTTAATAATAATAAATAATAGAATTCCTTTTTATCCACTTCTTTCTTTTTTTCACTGTTTCATGTATTCATAGTTGTTGCAAATAACGGCTAATACCGTATATGTAAGAATAACAGGATGGAACACTAGAAGAATCTTTTCAAGATTTCCCTGCAACTGCTAAACCATCCTGTTCGTTCCAAGAAATCAAGGGCGCCCATATGCAAAATTGTAAGGGGGGGGGGTCAGATATTTTCCCCATGGGTTAGGAGGGCATTTTCTCCATGGAAACCGATTTCAGGACAGATTAGAGTATTAAAATATTTCATTTTTAATAACTTATTCATTAATGGCTGGAGAATAAATGTTTTGACATTTTTGCAAAGAAAAAAGTACCAAAAGCAAGGAAGTTTTAATTTCAAAGGGGGGGTCGAGGCTCCCCTTGCCCCCTATATGGGCGCCCTTGCAAGAAATGCTGTCGTTAGTTGGCCAAATCATGTGGTATTCATCATTTGATTGAAAATGTTTTTTAAAGGAATTTTGACATAACCGTGTTATATTTTTGTGCAGTAAGCTTTCAACTGCACAAATAGATGTTCAAAGATTTCAGAATTATCAATTCGTTATAAAGTGTACGTTTACGCTACTAAAATCGAATTTATGTTATTTTACATAAATTGGAAAGATAAATACATGTAAAAGGAATGGTATACAAATTTTGATATTAAGGGCTGTAAATTAATAGAAAACACTCTAAATGCGACAGGTTATGGAAATGGATTATATAAAAGAAAATATAATGATAATTAAAGATTAATTTATCTAGCCACCTTCTTCTTATGAGACCCCAAAACTTAGAACAATAGAATTGCAAATGTGATTCAAAAATTTCTTCCTCTTAAAATTAAGACTAGTAGCAAAAATATCCATTCCCAACAAAATAAGCATTTCTCTAGTTTGCTACTCTGGGAAAAAGTGGCTTGTGTCTGAGGTGCTATTTTAGAAGAGGGAAAAGCCGAAATGAAAAGCAAAGTAGAGAAATGTAACACACAGTTGAAAATATTATAACACAATCCATTTGCACAAAAAAAAAAAAAAAAAAACATTTTTATGTTTATTCCTGGAATTTGATACTTTGACTTTTAACTGTGATATACTGTCGGCTCTGTTTAATTGAATATTGTTGGTTCCAAGAAATATTATTATTCGATTACGCGAGGTAATTTGATTATGCAGGGAAATTTGCTTTACCTTTCCAAATTGACAGCATTTGCTTTACATCCTAACAATAATAAATTAATAGCTGTATGAAGGAAATAAGTAATGTTAGTTTTAAAATGCTTTTGAAATAAGCTAAGTAATCTACAAAATAGTTTAATAATTAGTATGTATGGAAATTATAAAAATGCAACTTACAACTTGAGAAATGAAACCTTTCTTTTGGCATTTTTTTTTTAAACTCCATCATAGTGGATCATTGTGGATAACCTGCTCAAGTCTTATGGAAAACTTTTCCTACTCTTTTTTATACCTCCTCCTCAACGGTGTTTTACCTTTCAAATTTATTATTTATTATCGTCAGAGATGTGTATGCTTCTTTGCGTTATTTCATTTATTTACCGACTGCCAGAAGGTCTTACTTACTAGTTCTTTTTTTTTGTAATGGCATCAAAAAGAAATTAGATAGGATAGTGGAAACGTTCGGACATAATATGAATGTTTATTTCCATTTTTTCAAAAAATTTCTCAGCAAAATATTGGTAAAAGCTGATCAATATTTTTCGATTATCCGGGGAAATAATTGGATCAAGCGGGGATCTTCAGCATTGCATCTATTGGGAAATATTCTGTTCCGAGATGTTTTGTTCGTATAAGCAGGGTATTCGTTTATCCGTTACTCGATTAAGCGGGGCTGACAGTATTTGAATACAAGCAACCATTATGTGTCATAATATGTAGTATCAAGTAGGGATGCACTGATTAATAGACAGTACCGATTAATTGGCCACTTAGCCGATTATTTATAATCGGCCAAATTTTGCCAATTTATCAGCGGAAAAAATATTTGTCAAAATAAATGTTTTTAAGTATACCTTCAACAAAAAACTAGGGCTGGTATAAAAACCGATTTTTTTTTGAAAAAAAAAAAGTTTTTTTTTTTGTTTGTTTAAAGCAAAAAAATGTTTTTTGTTTGTTTGGTTGTTTAAATCAAAAAAAACGGGTTTTTTGTTTAAACCAGGTTTTTTTGGTATAAATTGGGTTTATTTGGTTTTTATTACCATTTGAAAGCAAAACAATTTTATTTTCGGAAAATCATGAAAATTTTAAGAGTTAAGGAATGTTTAATATTTATATTTGTACCTAATTTCTTTCAAAATAATTAAATAATTCAGAGTAAAATCTAGTAATTTCATTTTCTCATCTTAGAGATTTCTATAGGAGAATATTGTTTGAAAATCTTCTAAAAAATAAATATGCATTGGGAGGGGTTGGTCAACGGTGGTGCTGCAGAGGAAGGGGGAAAATCAAAACATCATTCAGCAGTCAAATGAAAGCAATAAGCAATTTGTAATTGCTCAAAAAAAAGTGACGGAGGAATCGGCAGTGTCAAAAAATAATCATTATGCTTATTAAAGAGGTGATTAATCCGCCGATTATCAACTACCGATTAATCGGTAATCGACCAATTCGCTTATTGGTGCATTCTAGCATTAAAAAAAAATATTGGTATGAGTTGTTGGCATGATCATGCCAGCAACATGTACAGCATTTCTTCAAATGCATAAGAACTTTTTAGAAAGCTAATACTTTGTATTACAATACATAAAGGTTCATGGTAATAGAATTTATCGAAATTAAAAGTCAAAGCTAAAATTATGGGAACAAAGTGCGAGTATATGTCTAAAAATGTCTTATTTCAGCAAATAGAGTGAGAATTATTTAATAAAAACTTTCATACATTTGCAATAACATAAGTGACAAATCACAACTTAAGTAAACATTACTTAGAAAATCTTACTTAATTAACTCAGTGAAGGCAAAGCCGTCAACCCAGTTTTCAGCAAAGGATGCACCTTGTCTCTGAGTAATGAATTGACCAAGCCTCAGCCTATTTTGCATGCATTTTTGTCGGCAAGCCTTTTTCTCCATTAACGACTGCAGGGGGAAAATTCATTAATAAAAATATACAATGGAAACAAAGAAAATTTTATTTAGTTAAGATTCAATCAAAAGATAGTAAGTTAATTATTTACAATCCAGGTTATACCAACCTATGCCATATAATAAAAAAGTAAAATTATTCAAATGGATATTTTTTTTTTAAAACAAACTAATATATAGATCGAAAATGCTCTCTTAAAATGGGAAAAACTCAAAAGCAAAAAAAAAAAAAAAAAAAAAAAAACAAAAAAAAACAGTTCTCTCAAAATTCTCCTAAGAAAACTTTTAAAATATTTAAAGTAAAAGTCTGCAAATTAATAAGGGTCGATTGGGGATAAAAGGAAACATAGGGTAGATGGAAACAAACTCTATTGCCATACTTGTGGTATTTTTTTGAAACTAAACTGTTGGTGAATGAAGGCTAAGAAACATAAAGAAGTGATTCTGGGGGTTCTGTATGTTTCCAAACAATTAGAGCAGCAGAAATAGGCCAAAAAACACCTTGGGGTCAAACAAATTGCAACAGAAATTATTCTTGCGGTAAATGGTAGGTAATACACTCCTAATAAACATACTAAAATATACATTCATCTAAAATACGCATGTTGACACAAATGCGTTTTTTGGTCGCCATCTTGAAAATTTGTGAAAAAAATTAAAAAAAAAAAAATCATGTGTGGTACCAAATGAATGGAAATTTCATGCTGAAAAAGAATGAAATATAGGATACAAAAAGTGAAGTGAAGATGCTAAAATCATACCTCTAAATTGTAGTAATAAAATTAGTTCTTTTTTTTTTTTTTGCCGCCATTTTGAAAAATCATGATTTTTTTTAAAAATTGTGTATGATATCAAATGAAAGGAAATATCAGGCTGAAAAAGAATATAAAATGGGATATTTAAAGTAAAGAGGACAGAATAACAATTTACATCCGTACTGAAGCGCGAAATGAGGGGGGGTTTTTTTTGGTCGCCATCTTGAAAAATCATGGAAAATTTTCAAAAATAAAAAACATCATGTGTGGTATCAACTGAAAAGAAATTTCATGCTCAAAGAGACAATGATTTTGATTTAGACTGATGAAAGGAGATAATGAAACAGCAGCTGAAACACTGAGTTCCTTGTTGTGTTAAAAACATTATTCAATAATCGCAACGGTTTAAGAACTGTGGATAACTTTGCATCTGAGTACATTTTTCAAAAGGGTTGAATAAGTACATTTTTTTAAAAAAAATAAGTAGGAAGAAAAATCAAAAGAATGAATTTAAAGGAGTTTTACAAAAGCAAATGATTACATCATCAAAATGAAATCTTATTCTTCATCCAAATTCAAAATGTTTCCTGTGTTTGTGCAGTTTTTATAAATTACCGAGTATGAAAGTTTAACGACAGATATAATAAAGATATCTAAGACAGATATATTTTGTAGTTACATGGTTCTTCTCGTGTATTGTGGCAAGTACATATAATTATATTTAAGAGTTGATCTAGTGCTGGACTCAAGCCTGGATATTGGCTGAAATTCTCAATCTACCAACTGCCATTCCCTAAGTATGCAATCAGGAGATCGTAATTTAAGGTTTTTCCAAATACAGCCATGCAAATTTACTCGATATAGATGATATTTTGATGCATTTTGCGTTGAGGGCAAACGAGCTATGTCAAATTATTTTTTAGCTGAAGCTATTTTCTAAGGTATTGCTTTTAGCGAAGCGCGTTTAAGTGGTCTATGTCGATGTTACCTCCATATAGTGACACAATAATCATACAACCGATTCCAACCAAATATTCCTTAAGTAACATTTTTCGATGATCCAAAATTGCATGCTCAACAATCTTAAGAATTAAACCTTAAGAATAAAAGATGCTCGTGATAATAGATATTATTATTCTGTTACATCATTAGTTGGGTAATATGGATGCCGATGTTGGATTCAGTTTTAATTAATATAATAGCTGAAATTTTACTACTGTATATTCCTTATGGCATTTTAGGAAACAATAATAAGGCTTTCCCACCAATAGATTTCTGAATTGCTTGAATGTCACAAACTTTATCAGATTGTATGGCAAACTGTATTAAAATATTCATCTGGTGAGTCCCTACAGTGATAGTAACAATAGACCCTTGGGGTGATGCATTAAAGTATTCTTAGGGAAAATGATATAATAAAAGGATTAAAATGTCTGCATCATTCGCATCTACTGTCTCATGTTTTTCCTGGGCAATTTTTACAGTTTCTTTCCCTATCACTGTGCCGTCGTAACCTTCCGCTTGAATCACAGAATGACCTCCTCTTTGACAAAACTTTGTTCACAGAATTGGAAAGAAAATTGTTTTTGGAAATAATTACAGGTGAATTTTTATCAAATACTACTTCAACTAACGACTGCTTTATGCGCAACATGTGCTCCATGTCTTTTATATTTGGTTTCTTATACTCATTGAATACCATGGTCATATTTTCCACATCTTTTGCCTTCATATGCTTCGCGCTGACTTGAAGATGGCGGCCAAAAAATCCCCCAAATTTTTTTTCTGTAGCACGGGTGTATATTTTTACTATGTTCACTTCACTTTAAATATCTCAAACTACTATACTCCTTTCCAGCTTGAAATTTCCTTTCATTTGATACCACACATGATTTTTTTTATTTTTAAATTTTTTTTCATGACTTTTTAAGATGGCGGATAAAAACATCATTTTTTGCGATAGTACGGGTCAATATTAATAGTATGTTCACGAATCTATTAATATCTCATATTTTATTCCTTTTTAGATAAAAATTTTCTATCATTTGGTCCCACAAATGATTTTTTTTAATGAAATTTTTTTTTAAAATTTTTTTAAAATGGTGGCCGAAAAACATATTTGTCCCAACAATACGGATGTATATTTTTAGTATGTTCATTAGGAGCATGTTACCCACCATTTAACACAAGAATAATTTCTGTTGCATTTTGTTTGACCCCTAAAGCTATTTCTACTGGACAAAATTGTTTAGGCATCATCAATGCTTGAAGATGATTCTGTTTCAAAGTTTAGTGATCTCGCATTTTCCTCTCCAGCAAGTTTACAGATGCAAACAAACTGGTTTCAACTAGTTTTACTTGTCATATGGAAGGTTACCAAAAACACTGATTTATGAATTTTACCTTCCCAGCTATTTTTGATACGGAATTTAGGTGTCTACATTTACCCCATAAATGCTGTACTCTGGGGAAGATGGAAACAACTAAGTTTTCATTCTTGCAATTAGGGATTGCAGTACTGGTATACCAAATACCAGTATTTCGAGCAATTTCGCAATTTCGTTATACCGGTATTTGTTGAGGAAAATACTGGTAGTTTTGGTATTAGCTGAAAACAATAAATAGTTTTAATTCAAGAGTTTTCAATTTATCTCATTAAATATCTACTTATATTTTAAATGTACATTTATTTTCCCATGATACAGAGCTGAAATCAATTTATTGATGTAAAAATGTAGCTTCAAAAGCATGAACTAATAGAATATTATTAAACAAAAGTATTTTGTGCAACATGTATTTATTTTTTTCCTTTTCTCTGATCTCTTTTGAATGCTCCCCCCCCCCTGTCCTATGAACAATTTATTCAAACCATCAATTGAAGGAATGCTTTATGATTTTTTTTCTTAAATATTTGTCTCAATTGTACTAAATGTTGACAAAAACTGTTTCTTGTTAGCATTACAAATGGCAATTTTTTGGCACCAGCATTGGTTTGTTGTGTCGTCTCACTATTTGGCTTCACACTTGGTAAGATAATATTTAGATTTCAAACATTGCCCTGAAAATTTACATAGAGGAAAAGCATAAATATGTTCCACATATTCAAAGATATTTTCAGATATTTACATAATTATAATTGCAAAGAATTTTGAAAAGAAAGCTAAAACGAATAAGAAAAACCAACAAGATCAAATTTAGTCAAGTTTATCGTAAATTTCTAACCAAAGCGCTAATAAAAAGTGAAAACAAACCCCCTCCTGTTCTAGAGAAAATGATGTTAATATTGGAAATGTATCGTCTCTCAGGAAAGAAATTTCAACTAGCTTTAAATTAAAAAAATTATAGAAATACACACAATACGAAAAAAAAAAACACATACTCACACAAAAGGGTTTATCTAAAAATGACATGCAATAGACCAAATTTTTTTGAAGATAAAATACTTTTAGGCAATTAAATTAGAGGAGGAGTATCACGCATTCTTAACAGCACCACCGACCTGCGTAAATTCAGAAAGAATAGTTTCAACTGTAATTTGAAAATTGAGCACTAAAATAAGTTCCAGGCTTAGAGACAATTCAATAGATGAATTATGTTTTTTACTGCCATTGATTTTTTTATGACATTTGTTCCTTCATTTTATATTTGTTCACAATACATTTTCATAATAATACAATATTATACACAATTATGAAATATGGCAACAAAACAATATGTTTTCAAGTAATTTTTGAGAAATTTAAAATATTGGTATTCCGGTATCACGTTTTAAAAATACCGAATACCAGTATTGAATTTTTGGTCCGGTATTGCAATCCCTACTTCCAATTATTTGGAAGATTAAATTTTGCTGCAATGTACACTTTTGTGTGCTTTTTACAAAAACTTGGGGCACAATTTAAATCTTTTGTATGATTTCAGATTATAATTGGTGCACTCAGCGGGTTGCATGTGACCTATGGGCCACAGCTTAAGTAATGTTGGTGTAGAACTTGGTCTTTCAAATAAATTCTTAAAAGACTTACATTGTTAAAAGAAATCAGTGTTTTTTTTTTATACACATTATTGACTAAAAATTTTCTAGCGCTAAAACAGAAGCAGTCAATTTGTAAACTTCTGCTTAAAATAAAAGGTTTTTTTTTATATGATTCAAAATTTGCTCAAATGTTTCCTTTATTTGCTGTCTTAACTTCAGAGATTAAATGTAATTGGAAATATGCAAGAAAAGGAATAATAAGCATTTACACTCCAATACATTAATAATAATAAAAAAAAACTATTTTTACAATCATTTTCATTACTGAATAATGCAGAAAATTAATATAAATGAAAGTTTGTTTGTGTTTTTTTTAATTTTACAGTAATTGATGGTTTTAATCAAGAGAGTACAATGGAACACAAATTCATAATTAAATGAAACAATTTCATAAGAACACAACACAAAATAACAACACAATTTTCAATTAGTGCATACTTTTGTCACAAAGTACTTATTCTGGTGATAAAGCTTCACTTTTGTTTAGCACAAGAGGATAAATGCTCACTAAAACCAAAAACTGAACTCTGAAACAAATTTTCTGATTGTTTTGAACTTGCACCATATTGCATTTTTTCTTCACTTCATGCAATTGCCGAATGTAATAATTTAATCATGAATATCTTTGAATAACACTAGACAGGAAAATGAATATTAACTAAAATCTATTGAAAAGCATCCAAATCTTTTATTTGCCAGTGAAAGAATCAAAGTCAACTTCAGAAATTAAAACAAATATGTACCTTTTCAATAAGTAACTGTTTTGCAACATCGTGACACCTTTGTAGCTGCTCTTTACCCTTTTCTACTAGTTTCTGTTGGGCGCCTAGCTGCCTTTTTAATTCTTCATTAGCCTGAAAATTTACAAATTGCAATGAAGAAGCCATACAAATAATACAAGCATAAAACAATATTTATAATATATACTAAAAATGGCTGAATTAAAATAATTTTAACAATATAAACAAAATAAGAGCAAAATTAAAATAAATTCAACTATGAATTACTACATCCTTAAAGGATTAATACTAACTGTTTTCAAAAGCATTTTTTTAATAGCTTCTAATATGAACGGAGATGCATTTAACAAACTACTGAAACATAAGATTAAAACATACTCTTTGGAGTTCCTCTATTCTGTTGTCTCGCATTTCCAGGTCCAAAGCAGACTTGCTCTCAAGCTCTTTGATTTTGTTAATAGTTAGATCTGTCTGCACTGACCTGTAGACTGCATGTGAAGGACAGAGGGGTGGAGCCATCAAGCTCGAGTAATCTAGACCAGCACCAAGGGGAGTATTGGAGGGCGAGTTTATGTTCTGTGGTACAGGAGCATACTGCAAGAAATAAAATGCATGCATTCAAATATCAGGAAAGAAAAGGTTCATCGTAGATGAAAGAAGTAATTAATCAAGTTTAAATCAATATCAAACACAGAATTTGCTTGAGAATGATGCAGAAACAAGTACACTAACATCACAGAAGCAGTGAGAACAAGAGGCAGTAAACCAATTTGCATAATTTAATGCAGAGCAACTTTTTATTTGTAGCATGAGTAAAAAATGGTCCAAAAAAGGCCCTTTTCAGTTCTACCCTCTTATTCATTTATGTAAAACATAATTACTGTGAAGTTTGAACACATAATTTTAACTTTTGGAGGTAGCTCAACATCCTCAAAGTGAGGTTCCATTTCTTTTTTTTTTTAATCGCATACAATAAATGCAAAAAGAAAGAAAGCTCAGGGTAGGAAAGCAATAGACAGGGTTCATACTCAATTTCAGAAATAAAATGAAGGAGTTTTTGAAGGAGTGAAATGAGATTTTGAAGAAGTACTAATGGGCTGTCCTTAAATGATGTCACACCTTTTTTTTTTGAACATGTTTGACCCCCTCCACCTTTGTCACAAAGTGTCACTCTATCTTACTCCTCTTGTCACGTCATATTTTTGAAAACATATTGTTATAATAACTGCGTGATGTTACTTTTTGTCACCCTCTCTCTTCCCCTTGTCACAATTTCATGAACCCGTCTCCCCCTCAAGGCATGACATCACTTGTGGATGACTCATTTTACAATATCATAACTGCGATTTGCTAAACAATTGTTTTTTTAACACAATCACTTAATATTGTACATCTGTTTATGTATTTTTAAATATTTAAATAATAATTAAACAAACTGGCTTTTGGCGCTGAGAGTGGCGTGGCGGGAAAAGCAATAATCATTTAACTTGAAATAATAGCCAATCACCATTTGAGCATGGTTTACTTCATTTATGAAATGTCTTCGTCATCTAATAATATTTTCACCTGCAACTTTTATAATTTCTATAATCAATTTGTAAATCACATCTTTGTGAGGAAAAAAATACGAAATTACTACATTAAAATCGCCCTTATGACGAAGATAAGTTGTCAATTGAAATATTTCAAGTTACTGTCATAGAGGAAGAATATAACGATATACAGTGGTGGTAAAAAAAAAAAATTGCATCACCGGCGGAAAGGAGAGGAATATCATCCCGACTGCATTCAACACAGTCAAGCATCCCGTATCCCAGATGATTAGAGGATGTATTTCTGATCAAGGAGTTGGTGGGCTTCACTTTGTGCAAGGAACAGTAAACACTCAGGTGTATATTGGCATTTTGGAGGAGAAATTGCTTCCTACTATCCAGGATCACTTTACTTCAGTCCCAATTGTCATTTTCCAGGATGATTCTGCTCCGTGCCATAGGGAAAAACTGGTAAGTAACAACTTAAAAACTTTCATCCTGCCATTAGACTTAAATTGACAAGGGGTTAAGTAATTTCTTTTTCTCTAACCTCACTAGGTTCAGAAATGGAAAAATGAGCATGGGGTCAGCAGTCTGCCTTGGCCCAGAAACAGCCCTGATCTACGTAAACAATTATCAGATTTCTGCTGTTAAATGTTTATTTCATAAGTTTTGCAGAATGTCACATGCATTCATCGTTAGTCGGTGGATCAAAACTTCGCACATAATCGCATTGTTGTGAAAATGCGAGGGTGATGCAATTTTTTTTACCAGCTCTGTAGTCTCGAACTAAGAAAGAAGGAGTTTTGAAGGAGTTCAAACCAAAATGACGGAGTTTGAAGGGCCCTTAAAAAAAATTTCCTAAATGAAGGAGTATTGGAGGAGTTTTGAAGGAGCGTACGAACCCTGAATAGAATTTTATTTCATTTAAATCTCTAGCATTTTGTAAGTTGAAAACAATCAATGGATGAATGTAAAAGTTATCAAGATAAATTTTTAACTCTTAATGAAAACTCTAAATGGAATAGTTCATTTGAAATATCATAGATGCCAAAAATTATAATAAAGATAGTAGTAACAAGAATAAATGTAATACAATCAATCTTAATAATTCTCTTGTTTCTTTACTGTAGCTAAATAACTTGAGAGAAATAGCATGGAAAAATGTTTATACATTGTTTTATAAAAAATATTTTTCAGTACATGGGGGAGGGGGGGGGGGAGAAAAAAGGTACTTGTAAAAGTAAAAAATTGCACTTATGCAATTTGTAGAGGAACTATATAGCAGTGTAAACTAAAGAAATTTCAGTGGCTTGTTCATGCACATATAACAGAAATTTAAAAATAGGGTGAAAGAAACAATCGTTTTTAAAAAATATTTTTTAATTATACTTTGATTCTTACCATGTAACTTTGAGGCGTAGGAGACTTAGAACCGGCGTATCGACTAGGGCTATGTCCCTGTGTTAGAAAAATTATTAAGCATTAAAAAAGATCAATTGAATAAACATATGGCAGAATTAATTGAAAGCTTTATTTCAAATCAAGCTTTGTAACACTTAAAAATACTTAAAAAATAATTCGTACCTTAAAATATTCATTAATTTTTTTTGCATTTTCTCTTGCTGTTTTAGTAGCTACAAGAAAAACTTAGCTTTAAAACATACATTGAAACTCACAGACATTTTTAAAAACTGATTCCAACTCAATACAAATTCAAGCAATCACATTAATGAATTGAATTAGTAGCGCAATAACGATCATTTAGGCAATTGTAATGATATTTATGGGTCATTCTTTAAAAAGTGTAACTTTTCTGTCACACACCTTTTACAGAAAAAATTTTAAGGAACAACTCATTTAACAATGCTTTTTAATTTCATCAAAAATATATCTATTTAAACCTGCCAACAATTTTTCAATAATAATATTTATTTTAGTACATTTTTGGTTCACAACATGTGAATTCTCACCTCTGTGGCATGTCACACACCTTGTGTGACTGTTTATGTTGCTTAATAACTTATTTAATTAAAAGTGTGTACTTATTTATTTATTATTCCTTTTACAAGTATCTTAAATACTAATTGTTTAAGTATATTTAATTTTTTGATATTGTGTTTTAGTTCGTTTTAGTAGGACAAGGAGTCATGTCACGCAATAAATTCTCACCTTCGTTACCTAAACATAAAAGGCTATTAGTCATTAACACGTGGCAGTAATGACATCAAATTTTGTTTTCCATGATACAAGGGAGCCAATTTGTTTATTTTCAGCCATAGTTAAAGTTGTGAGATTTTTGTCAAAAAACAAAAAGATAGATTTTGCTTTAAAAACTTAGTATGGTTATTCTGACTTCTCACCTCCGTGAATTTGAATTTCAGGATGTAAATTAATGTAAAAAAAGAAAAGAATGTGTTTTTATACGCTTAACATGTGTAGATTGTAGCAACGAAGAAAAAAAATTACCTGAAAAATGTATCTATTAGGCCTATATTAACGGGAAATTCCTTGCCTCCTTGAATCTCACTTTCGTGACAGACCTTATCAATGTCGTTATTTATAAAGTGAAAATAAATGATGGAGGGGAAATACATCAATAATACGCGTTCAAAAGTGAAAAATATTTGTGTTCAAAAGTTACGTTTTCTAGAGAATGACCCTTATAAAAATACAAAAATTCATCTAGTTAAGTTAAACAGTAATACTGCCCATGCTGATTTTCTAATTTTGAAAACAAGTATGATGCTGATATTTATTTTTCTATTAATTGTTATTGTTTTTATTTATTTTTTTGTGTCATTAATGCTTTCTGTCAAAAAAGGGAAGGAAGAAGAGTGATCTTTAATCAACAAAACCATTCGGCCGTCATTTTATGACATTAGTTCAGTCAGCATTGAAATTAACATTGATGTCACAACAATAAAATTAATAAAACAAAAAACGTTTGGAATTGCAGATTGCAATTAAAATGAGAAAAGTGCAACTAGCATATACTAGACCCTATACAGACTCTACATTCAAAATTTCAGCCTTCTACGGCGTACAGTTTTTGACTAATGGGAGACATGCATATGACATGGGAAAATTTGTTATGGTTAACCTGGAGGTTATCAAAATTGATATTTCAGTTGTCTACATATTCATAAGTACATTTGCATGGATGGACACCACGCTGAAAAACCAAGTCAGTATTCATTTGAGAGTGAGTAAAATGTAAATTTTGGCTGAAATTTGAGTAAGAATTTTTTTTGTAACTACAATACATAATTTTACTTTCTAAACTTAAGTGAAAAAGGGGCAAATACTTCAAATTTGAGACCAAATAATGATTAAGCTACAGTAAACTACTTTAAAGAATTCTTATCAGGTAATCAGACAGTCGTTGGCTAAAAGTTAAGAGATATTTTTTAAGAATGATAAAAAAAATGTTTAATAAAAAAAAAGTACTGAATTAAAAGTTATACATACCATCATCTTTTCTTTTCCTTTTTCGTTCTGTACCAGAGGTATTCCTATGTTGATGTTTTTCAGGTGTCTAAGAAAAAGGTATTTTAATTTCAAAATATGAAGCAATACTTTGCTGAAACAAGACAGAGAGAAAAACATATACCCGATTGTACTGCGGGGTTAAGGGACATAATATTTTTCAGCCACGTTACAATACAACCTTGTTGTGGTAAAACTTTATGCTTACCAAACATAAATAACAAAAGAAAAAACCACAGTATAGTACTAATAGACAGAACTATATATCAAGGTAAACCTTACTAAAACTGCATCATACATTATTGTATGTAGTATATTTTAAATTTTATTGCCTTTACATAAAAATGCACCAGCAGAAAATAAGTAATTATGGCCAAAATATGATTTGAATTCAATTCATACCACATTGCTCATCATGCCAATGCTAAAAGGGTTCCATTGCAGACAGATCTTAGAGCAAGAAGATAGCCAGCAGAAAAGATCTAAAATATTCAGGCTAGACTTATCATCCATGTCAAGCCAGTTCGTTAGATGTTGGATAGAAGAACAGCTATCTGTAAGGATCTATATCGCTCACTCCTTTCAACAACGTCATACCTCAAAAAATGTGATATTTTAGGAGAGCGATTTTAAAAATAAAAAGTAAGATATCATGTAGTAAAACTATATTTAAAGCCACAGATTGAACTTTTTCTTATGCATAAGGTCTTTTTCAAGAAAATCTGGTGTTTCTTCTGTTTCACGAAGAAGAAGTGTAAAAAGTGTAAGTTTTAAAAAGTTGCGTTTTATTTATGACTTTCTTGCACTAAATTTCAGATATTATTTGAAGTACACTGCAAAATATGTCATTATTGATGCTAACTGTTCTCATTTCAATACGGACATAAATGCAAATAGTGTGTTCTTGATAGGAATACTGTTTTTGGAATAATTAATACCGTCTTTAACTAAACCACACAGATGTTTCATGTCGAATGGATCAACACAGCCCAATATGTGACATTCTTAAAAAGAACATTCTGAAAATTGTTGAAAATGCAAATACAACACTTTTGCTCTCTAACGCGGAAATATTAAGTTATGGAAATCTAAGTCTTGCAGAGTTATGCTATTTATTCATGGCAGTTCAAAAAAAAGGCACAACTCAAAATTGCTAATTTTTGATATTTGATGTTTTTGGAAAGAGCAAGCAATATGTCTAAAGATATTACACTATCCATACTGTCTATAAAAGACAGTTTTCTCTTGATAGCAATGAGTTCAAATTGGAATATGGATGCGTAATTTACATTTCTGAACTGAATCTTAATGCTATTCTCTGAAAGCTTAATGCACACTTCCCTTCCACTGGTGTTGGACTCACTTTTACCAAACAATTTATTGGCAAGAGATGTTATCCATCACGATTCAGAAACCTTTCTTTTAGCACTTACATCCCTTTGCTTCCATCAATTCAAATTAATGACAACAAACCTTGAATAGCTATGATCAATGCACATCAAAAGAAATGTCTTAAGGGAGGCTTTGATACAACTGCTGGAGGGTACTCACATCTAGCTCCTTGTCACTGGGCTGAGATCCATAACTGGCTGCACTAAGATTTGAATCCGGATTGTGGTTGATGTTACTGTTGCTACTGGTCCCCGAGGAAGCATGGTTGATTCCTAATGAAGAAGTTTGAGCTGGAAGAGGCAAATTTCCTGGAAGTGTCATCATGGGAGAGTTTTGTTGCACTATCTGTTGCTGTAACTGCAACTGCTGTGCATGAATGTTGAAATTGACTAGACTCTGAAAAACATAAAATGACATACTTAAAAAAAACATCATCAAAAATGCATTACTTTCTTTGCAAAAGAAGTCTGTATATGAAGAACATGAATGGAAAATCAAGAAGCAAATTGACCCATAAGCAGAGAATGTTTCAGATTGTAGATTTTTGCTTCATTACAGATTAAAAAAAACACTTGAATTTTGGAATGGAGTTGAAGCATATCTGTTGTAATGACACAGCTTCTCTTTTAAAACAAAATAACATAAATATTCTTTTTTTAACAGTTAATTTTGAATTTCACAAAAAGCAGTATTTTTTTTTACTAGTTTCATGAAATTATCTTCAAAAATTTCATGAATATGTATGAAATTTATTAGGTAGCACCAATGTTTTATTTCAAAGGTTTTTGATTGCAATATTCTCCAAGCACGTTTCTTACAAAAAGAATAAGAATTTAAAGGCAGTAGTAAAAAATAATGGTTAAAAATAGTGAACTAATAGATTGAATATTATATTAAATCAAGTAAATGCAAATCTATACAGCAAGTGAAATGCAGACAGTATCAAATTGGCTGAATATAAATGTCACGTTTTTCCCCACAACATCAACTCAGTGGCGGATCCAGTCGATTGTTTTGGGAGGGGCCATCCGAAATTTTTGAACAAACTCCCCAGGGCTGAATTTAGCTCCATGCCGCCCCTAGGCAAATTTGAAATCTGCCATCCCCCCCCCCCCTAAAAGAAGCAAAATATCCTTGACTCAAAAAAAAAAAAAAAAAAACGTAAAAAGTGTTCCCCAGATTCAAACTGTCAAACTTATGAAGAAATGATGGCATTTCACATTCTGAGACGCCCCGATGAAATGATCACAGAGATCTCCCAAAAAATTTTTTATTCGGCAAATTTTGCTGACGATTCTTAAATACCGAGAATGAAAAACATTTGACTTTCATAAGATGTGTGAAAGTAATCATTATTAAATTACAAGAAAAAATTGTCTCTGCGGAAAATGAAAGAATGCTAATATTATACTTTCAAGAATAACAATTTAATTCAAGAAACGTGTATAGCAATAATTAATTATATATATAATAGCAAATATATACAATTAATTATATATAATAGCAAATTTTCCGCCCCTGAAAAGCTTGCCGCCCTAGGCAGCTGCCTACTCTGTCTATTGGGAAATTTGACCCTATAACTCCCCAGAAATTTTATTAAAATGAAGTTTTAAAAACTCAATTTTCAGGGTATTGAGACATTAGGTGAGGGGGGGGGGGATTTAGGAATCTCCCTCAAAAATGTTTCAAAATTTAAATTTCCGAATAATTTTTGAAAATTAGGAAACTAAAAACATATTTTGTCTATTTTTGATGATGTACGGAGAAAGGTCAGGTTTCGGGCGCTAGCCCCAAAATACTTTTTGAAAATAAAGCTTAGAAAAAAAATATTCTGTCATTATACATTGAGAAGTTAGAAGAGGAGGGGTGCTCTTCTAGCTCTTCAGCTGTCCAGCCTAAAAATACACCTTTTGGTAATGTTTGCTTACATTTAAGAAGGTGTGGAGGTGCTTAGAATCCTTCCTTCCTGGAAATATTTTGCCTTTGAGTCTCTAAAAATTCGATTTTTAACTATATTTATACATATTTTAGAAAGGGATGGAAGATTCGTGAGCTTTTTCAAAAAACCTCCTTTTAAAGCTATCATCACGATATAAACTAGGGAGGGAGGGGGTCCTATCAAAACTCGTTTGTAATTGAAGTCCCAAAAAAATTCATTTAAGTTGCTTTTAAGCAAGTTAAGTGATAAGGGCTGGATAAGCTAATTTCCGTCCACATTTTTCCCAAATAAAAGACTTAAAATGCATTTTTTTGCTACATTTCAAGGCATTTGTGAAAGGGCATGGGAAAGTTTCGAAATGAAAGCCATAAAAACGAAAATTTAGGCTCTCTTTGGTCTTGTGAACAATAGGTATACTCTGAGAACCGCAGTATTTAGAGATCGTCCAAGTGTCTGGAGTTGGAATCAAGAAATGATGTAAAGATGGAGAAAAATTTCGGAAATAAAAGTTTTGTTTTGAGGATAGGGATATAAGTTATCTCCCAATTAAGACCTATACTTCTTTTTCAGTAAAATACATGTGTTAAATTTTGTTATCTTCTCAAAATATTTTTTTCTCTTTTTTTCCTTAAAAAAATTCCTACAATCACAAGGCTTTGGGAGGAGCCATGGCCCCCCTCTAGATCCGCCCCTGCATCAACTCACAACCAACCCTAGTATTGTTGTAGTCATACTTTCCTACTTTTTACGCACACACTAAATTTTGGAAGATTTATAACTTGAATTACTTCCAAAACATATTCATGTATAGCTGTATGTTTGGATCAAGCTCTGTAAAATAATGGTTACAACAACATAACACAACTGTACAACAACCTAAAATCGAGAGATACAACGATACAGTGAAACCTGTGTAAGTAGACCACTTGCGGTGCAATTCTTTAGTGGTCAACTTAAACAGGTGGTCAACTTACAGAGGTTGAAATACATGATGTAGATCTAATTCTGTGCCTGAAAATAGCAGTCAACTTAGACAGGTGGTCAACTTTACAGGTTTTACTGTACTTGGTCTCGCCGAATACTTTAATATTCAGCAAAGGATTAGAAAAACCAATTTAGTTATTTGATGATGCATAGCAAACACACTTTTCCCTCCAGAATTCAGGAAAGAAATAAATGATCTATTGATGCAGAAGTATTGCTAAATAAAAACCAAATTAGCCATTTACTGTATCAATTTGCCTTTGCTTTTGGAATGACTTATTTTATTTTTTATTTCTTTTTAATTGATAACTATACTTTATGTAGATAAATTTAGGATGCTAAATGTAAATGAATCTAAATTTCACAAAAGATGCAAAATGGACAGAAATATGCTATTTTAAATTGACATGAAACAAAAATACAAAAGTTACAGTTAAAGGTCTTTTACTGAATGTTCAGCATTCAGCCAAATATTTGGTTAGACATTTTTCAGAACATTTGATATTTGGCAAATATGGTATTCTGAGCAACCCTAGTAAGATCAATATAGATTCTTTTGTCTCTTTCTCCTTCAGCATAAAGGAAAATCATAGTAATTTCTATAATTTTATCAAAAAATACTTTTCAGATTGAAAAAAAAAAATCTAGCACAGCCCTGTAATAAAAGTATTTCAACATGGAAAGGAAATCAAACAATTACTCATAAATGAGGGAAAAGCTATTGTTCAAAAATTTGTCAAATTAATATATACAAATCAGAACATATAATGAGATACTAACTCGATTATTCCCAATGAATCTCGCTTCTAAGAGTTCTTGCTTTCTGGGATCCAATGTATGGATATTATCCATCGCTTTAGCTTCCCACCTGGAAATAATAATTTTTTTACTTTTCTCATCCAAAATATGCGTGAACATCATGAGTTGCAATTCATATATATTGATACATGGTGGTGAATAATGATAACTTGAGAAATAGCTTGTCATAATTGGCAAGATACACAGGTATTATGCTACACAAACAAACATTATAGTATCAACATGTATTTATTATTACTATTTTTTTTGTTACAGGCAGTGGTCAAGTAGGAGGGAGGGGAGAGTGTGTGAGACACGGGTGAGCATAGAAAAAATATTTCAGGCAAGGCCGGATTTAGGGGAGGGCAGGCGGGGCAACTGCCCCGGGGCCTCCACAATGAAGGGGCCCCCACAATAAAATTTTTACAAAATATCATAACTTTAACGGGTCCAAAATATCGGATAGATACGTACATATCAAAATATTTAGATATATATCAAAGTATCGAATATTTTCGAAAATATGATGATCGTTTTGAACCCTGATTAGGGGGCCTCCACACTTCCAAATCCGGCCCTGATTTCAGGGCGCACCTCCTTCTAAATCTGCCCATCAGGCAGATCATTTCAAGTTTTTCCAGGGGGAAGGTCAATGTCTACATACTTAATGTATATTCATGGAAAAACAACAAAAAACACGCTCACATAGATCCAAATACTTTAGTTTCTCAAAGCCGGGGGAAGGGGGCGGGCAGTTGTGCCCTCCCAACTTCCCTTGATGAACGGCCGGCTAAAATTTTGGATGCAACTTTTCTTCAAAATGGTTTTCCAATGAAATAATGTTGGTTCTTTTTGCAGAATGAGAAAATGAGACAGTCTAGTATCCAAAGCATTGCTAGATAATGTTGACATTTTAGGATGTCACATTTTCTTTGCAGCTTTTCTAATTTAATGGCACTCTTAGAAAAAACGTTCACCTATTAAATTTATATTTTGAAACATCTATCCTTGTTCTATGCGACCACTCAAATGACGGTCCTGTTTTCCATGATGTGAGACCAGACACTTCATTTCCCTTCAATCCTAATAATGTCATTATTTAAAGTCAATCAAGTTATACTCCATATTATAAAATGAGTGCCAATTCCTCAACAATTTCATGTGTGCATAGCTATCTAAAATACATAACATTGGAATCCAATCATCATTATATGCATACACTAAACAGCTTGATACCGCATCCAGAGTCTGCAGTTTCCCCCTTATTTGGAATCATCTCTCTAGAATAGTCATGACAGAGCTGGAGGCAGTAAACCTCTTATGGAAGCTGAAATTTTGCTCAGCCAGATTCGCCCCTTTTCCTAAAAAATGTTTATGGGGGTAATTATTTTTTTTTTAAATGATGCCTAATGTCTTTCATCTGATGTATGTCTGTATGCATGGTCATATTTTATCATTCAGTAAAATTCATAGTTCTATTTGATTAAATTCTAATTTCCCCCTCCCAAAAATTTAAGTTTAGTGTGCTTCTGTCACACACTGGTACCACTGGAGGGCTCTACAAAATTGGTACAGCTCTGTATTATAATGTAAAGAAAAATGCTGCTGCATAGAGGCGTGGACCAAGGGCGCTCATATGGGGGCTCAAGCTCCCCGCCCCCTTCACAGAATTTAGAACTTCCTTGCTTTTAGAACTTTTTCCTTAGCAAAAATGTAAAAACATTTCTTCTCCAGTCGTTAATGAATAAGTTATTAAAAATGTCAAATTTTAATAACTCTAATCTGCATTGAAATCAGTTTCCATGGGGAAAATATCCTGCTAAACCATGGGGAAAATATCTGAGCCCCCATCTTACAATTTTGCATAGGGGCGCCCTTGGCGTGGACAGAACTATAAGGCCAATCATTAATTATGTAAGGGTCCCAAGGGAGATTAGAAAAAGTTCTACATATCCCTTACTTTGGGGGAGGGGAGTCAAACCCATTCTTACGTAATATTTTCCAAGCTGATTTTTTACATTAGAAATCGTAAGGTCAAGTGGTTTGGCAGGGTTCATATTTCATTTGTGTCTGGAAGGTAAAAAACATATTAAAGTGAGCTGTTTTTTGCTTGTTTTACAAAGAATGAATCGTGTAAAATATTATAAAAGAACCACACTATGTATGGCATGTTTTATTTTTAATTAACATGGCATCATGTATTATATTTGAAAAATGAAAATCTTTGATTTACGTCACACTGGTAGTTTTAGTGTCACTGATCCTTTTTTAACAGCATTTTCGAATATTAAGTAAGAATAGGGGGGAGGGTTTGAAAAATCTTATGTACCCTTACATAGGGGTGGGGAGGGGGGGGGGCAAAAAATTGCCAAAATCATCCTTACGTAATTAATGAATGGCCTTTAAGCATATACCAGACAGCTTGTTATGACATGCAGACTGCAGTTTCACTCTTTTCCGGGATGCAGCGGCACTGTCAGGAAAAATTTCAAAGGGAGATACTGTTAAACTTTGGGGGGGGGGGGGGGAGAGATATTTGTTTTAGCTATTTTTGAGGGTCAAAAATGGAAGAATTTTTAGTTTAAAGGGGGGTATATCCTCAAATCTATCCCCTCCTCCCCTAAGAAAAAATCTCTGGATATGCTACTGGTTCTAAAAACAGCAAAACTATTTTCTGAGTGGCATAACAAGTTAGTTGATAAACTGCTTATGCACTCAGCTATGGGGTGAAAACTTATGGCAGGGATGCCACAAAGGTGGCACAGAATATGGCTTTGTTTCTTTTTTGCGTAGAGGGGGTGGGGGGACATCTTGTTTTTGGTGTCCTCCACAGTAATTGAAGGTGGTGGGCTGGAGGGGGGTCTGTGGGGAGACACCCCTGCTAATAGCTTATTCAATTGCTAATAGAGGCAAATATTTTATAACTAGGGGAGTGAAAATTGCTTCCCCTGTTTAATTGTTAGCCATTTTTGGCTCAGATCACATGCTCATTAGAAGTAGGCTTGCCACACATCCCGGTGTAACGGCTGGTTTACTTCATGTCCCGGAAAAAGGTAAATTTGATTACAGATGACCAAAAAAGTCTAAAAATAATTAACTGGGAAGAATTATTTAAAATAATAACCTTGTCATTTCTATACATCAGAGCTAGACTGACGCAAGTCCAAAAATTACGATTTTCTGTTTATTATTGCATGTATGTTGAACCCTAACCCACATTGAGCCATGTAAATGTAATTCTAAAGAAAAAATCTTAGTCTGCAATTATTTACCAGTGTTAAAACAGTGTGCGTCCTATTCTTTGCATGCGTCAGACAAATGTTTTTTTATATATCTACTGTAAAGTAGTGTTTATGTGACTTACATTAGTATGGCTCTGAGGTACAGATTTGTATTAGCCTGTGAAGATTTTTACAACAAGATCAAAAACAAAAAAAGACTTTCTAAAAAAGTCCATGCCAATGTGAAGAGCATGCAAATATTGTTCCATTTTAAAATTTTTCATTTAAAGTTTTTCTTCTAATTAAAGTAACTTAAAAAATATTAACATGTAGGAAATAAAATGTTTAAATGTATCTGTGTGTGTTTGTGTCATGTATTATTTGTTACCCCAGGTTTAGGCTCATAATTAGTAACCCATTTACCCTCTAAAACTAAAACACTCAAAAAACCAACCAGAGGTGTGTACCCTTTTGAATACCCGCTACGCTGACGGGGGGGGGGGGGGGGGGAGTGTTGAACATTTCAGAAATCTGGCAAGCCTAATTAGAAGTTGTAAATTATTCAGTCATTGGAATTGAAAGTTATTAGAATGTTTCACTAAGTCAGATTGGTATTTAAAGTCACATATGAATAACAAAAAATTGTAATTTAATCTGAATTACTACTAAAAATTTTGTTTTTAATGTGACGTAGATTACTACCTTATTTCAATTTTTCATGGCTTCATTTTTATTTCCTAATTTATTTTTGAGAACATTCAACACTGAATGCCCATTATCTTTTTTATGCCATTGAACAATTAGCATTAATATTTGTCAATTTAATTCTCTCGATGAGATTTTAAATATTCCCTTGTCAATCATCATTTGGTGTGATTTAATGTTATTTTTTCAGTTTTGATGTAGTGAAATATTTATACTTAACATGGAAAACATTAGTGATAAGTATTTAACTTATTTATTTGCAAAAAATTTGAAAGTAGTTTGTTCAATTAAAAAATAAATAAAAATCACTTTTCCCATCAAAGAGCAGCATATATTTTGAAATCTTCTTCAGATATTCATTTTAAAAGAAATCACTATTTTTAATACTAATTTTAAAATGTACTATATCAGAGGAATTTAATGTTGTGAAAATAGCAAAATTTTTCTTCAAACATTGATTTAAAAGAATTTTAACTCAAAATCAATTTTTAAAAACTTTAAATTTAACCATGTACTGTTTCAGAAGAATTCTGAAAATTATAGTTCATTTTATAGAAGTAATATATTCATAGTTAATTTGTTGTCAGAAAAACATAAAATCATCAATATTTAACTTAAGATTTGGTGAGTAAATGATAGTTTATGCAATATGTATTACAAAATGCACAATTGGGACACATTTTAACTTGCTTGACACGAAAAATATGTCACATGAAAAAATGTTAACAAAGAAGAGAATTTCAGTTTTCGGTTGTTCTCTGCATTTTAATGTGTGTCAAGGAATCATTTAAATGTTCTATGAATTGTTTTGTTAGTTAAAAACTATATGATAGGTATGCATAAATGTTTGAAAAAATTATGTATGCACTGCGCCAACTGCCATATGTGTACATAAAAAAATAGTAATTAAAAAAACAAAACCCAAATGTTTGTTTTCCCCATTTGAAAGCTTCAGATGCCAATTATAGTGCGATCATAAGAAAAGAAGAAACATTTTTGTAAAAAACATTTTTTTAAAAAATAATGTAATGAAATAAAAATGAGGTGTGTTTGAATAAAAAATCTATAAATCTACTTCTTATTAATCACTAATATTAGCAAGTGACTTTCGCGGAAGTAGATTTATAGATATTGTTGTGTCTAAGTGTTCATGCACATTTTTATTTTGAACTTTTTAACAACAGAGCACTTACTTGTGTTGTTGCAACTTAACATATTTTTACACTCGCATCACTCGCTCCAAAATAAATAGTATATGCGACAAACTTCATTATGACGGAGCAACAATAACAAGCGCATTTCAGGAGAGGTAAAAAAAAAACGTCTTACACAGAACGTGTGGTTAGAAATACTCTACCACTCATCCCCCCCAGAGAAGAAAAAGAAATTAGGAAGGTCCTATGGCCACGTATGAAAAGCAAGATGGAAGCAAGCCTCCGCCAGATAGTTTTAAAAATCCGTGACGGAACATTGCCACCAAATCGCATGATCTCCAAGTTATCCGCAGAATACTACAAGCTACCATCTTGGCTTCCAATCCAACACACAACCACTCGGCTACTACTGAGACAGCACATCAGCAGGGTTGTGGAGGTAGGGCTGGAGGGCGGCACTGGTCGGGAGGAGAGGAACAGACGGAGAAGCGAACGAAGGAATAATAAATAAATAATAATAATAAATTTCACACAAGCTTAGAATCGCGGCAAATTTTGTCGGAGTTCACTTTTTACCTCAGCATCATCCGGCTCTGTATCCGGCCTCAGGGACCGGGTCATTTTTTTCGGGCAATAATCTCAGCAATACATTTATTGCGGCCCTCCGAAACGCCATCGCAATTCCGACGAAAGACGCAAAAATTCTACCACCATCACAAGCAACAACGGGCGACATACTACGTATACCTTAGTTGCAGAGAGAGATAGAACGAGAGACAGAATACAGCAGAGAGAGCGCGAGGGGGGGGGGCAGTGCAGGAAAGGATAGGGAAGGGAAATTCGCTATTCCAATCCCTCGGCGAGTGGTCAAAGCTAGCGCGTGGTTGCACAGCGCGCACCGATTTGAGCGAGAGAACGTACTGAACGGAGAGACAGACGGAAGAAGGAAAGGGGGGTGGAGACAGCGAAACGAGTAGGAGGGATAGAGAGATAGTGAACGTTTGACGATGGAAAGGGGGGGGGGGGAACAAGAGGATCGGTAGCTAGGCTAGCTTAGGAAATGCTAGTCGAGATCACAGAAGAGGCGAAAAGCTTCCAAACATATACAACTGAGGCAGCTGCACTGCGTCTGAGGGTGTTACAGCACCCACGTGAAGGAGGGACTTCACTACTATACAATACATACTTATAATTTACTAAGTCGGTTTTGAATTTTCATATTACGACATCTATTTCTCGAAATTCCGCCGTGTCGAGGTTGAGGTAATCACACACTGAAGGACGAATTCCAGCAAAAAAAATCAATAACTGAAACTCTGAGGAACTCGGAGAGTAACATTTAAGATCTTTGTTCTAATTTGTCAATAAAAGCTGATAAGAATCCAAGAGCACCCGCAGAACAGTTTTGTACTGTTTGGGGGAAATTTTTATTTTTGACACATTATTGTCAAAAAAAGAAAAAAGATGCGTTTCTTCTTTTTCCAATAGGGAATCGGTTTCATCATTTTTCTGAGCACCATAATTTTGATAGGAAAAATACAGTGAAGAATTTAGGGAAAGGGAGGAGGAGTAGCAACCCTTGTGAGCACTTTATGTGGGTAGTGATAAGCGTAATTAATATGTTATGCCCAAACTTCGTGCTAAAGGATGGATAATATTACCCTTCGGATGCATTTTCAGCTGGTGGATATGTAGTTTTAAAAGATGAAACTATGTTCACTGATTTAAAAAAAAAAAAAAAATCATTTTGTTCTCAAGCTCCAAAATTATTTTTAAAAAAATGAATCAACTTTGGGGTACACAGTTCAGGGGTGCCTACCTCCTTCCCCAACGAAGAACAATGGCGCACCCCCTATGATCGAGATCCTCCCAAAAATGAGCCCCCGACCCCCCTAAAAATTTCAATGGCACAGTCAACACCAAGACGTCCCTTGATGGACAATCTTGCATGTAGTACAAGCAGATGGAAAAAGTAAATAACAAAATAATTACATCAGAAACTTTGAAATTGATTGCGGATTTGAAATAGTACTACAGTAACATCATAATTCACTATGATGTTTCATCATTGATAGTTTTTATTTGTTCACTTTTTAGTCATTAGTTTCGTTTAAATTTCAATATACTTTTTTTCATTTATGAAATAGTATTTAAAGAGACTTATTTCAAGAATTATTACATCAATAATTTTTAAAAATAATATTCGAATTCGCTTTTCACCGCTTTCTTTCATTATGACCGATGTCTATCAGTTTAAAGAGCTAATGATTGCTGGTAATAAAATAATATTCAAAATATTGTTCGATAGAAAATAACACCAAGAAAATTTTCGAACTTCAATCGTTGGAAATCGGGACTTTCCAATTTCGGTGTTTATATCAGTATTTTGTCAATTTATTTGCAGTTATCACACACGTTATTAAATTGATTGTCAAAGCAAATTAAATTTTAACGCTAGGCCAACAGTATAAATTCCACAAGGCAAGCACATTACTTTTGTCTTTTTAGGCTCATCAGAACAAACGAATTCGAATCGAACGCATATTTCCGACGTTAATTCCATTGAACAATATCGCGGAAAATGATAAGCGAACACAAAGTAGAACTTTCGCCACAGTGCAAAAACCTTCTCCCTCCTCCCTCTACTCTCCACATCATCGCCTAAGAGTCGGCAACCCTGCAGTATCTATCTTTCAGGCTGCGGCATGAGTAAATTAAGCAAAGCACAGGGGTCCACAAAAGTGAATTCAAGGAGAGTCCTATAGGGATGCAGCCTAGTCAGAAAGTGTTCCCCATTTTTTTTTCTTTTCTTTACTACGTTTTATTTCGGCGGAACGTTAGCAGAGCAGGTATCCATCTGGTGCGGGGGGAAAATGACGCTGTTCGTTAGAAACGTTTGAGAACGTTGTAGGGAATTCTACGTAAACAATTATTAAAAATACAGCAACCATTAGAAAATTCAAGAATTTAAAGCGGGAGTAAAACACAAAAGGACATTTCATGTAATGCCTTCGTTCGCAATTTCATAGAAGTGTGGAGATTTTTTTTTCTTTTTGAAGAAAAAAGAAAAGTAAGTTTTCCGTTCAAGCACTTGGTGTTGCACAGAAAGTACTTGTACAGAAAATAATTTGTTGCAAGCAACTAAAAAGTATTTAATTTGAAAAAAGTATTTATTTGAAGGTACGTACAACAAATATACAGGGGTGCCCACCTAAGGGGGGTCATGGCACAGACTGCGTCATTGAAATTTTTTGAGGGGTATTTTTCTCATTTTGGGAGGTCTTCGTGATATTTAGGGGGGCCGGCACCCCTGAGATTTATGAAAATTATTATTTCTTCTAAAAGTTCTTGAAAAGCAGATTTATACAGATAATATAAGTCGAATTTAGGGAGCAGTTTTGAAAAGTAACTTTCTAATTTCAAGCACATGCATAAGTCTTACATCACATTCACATTTTTCAAATAATTTAAAGAATAAAACATTGCTAATGATCGTTGGGGCTAATCTAACCTGGCAGTATTATGAAGGCTACGCAGATCTTAATCACAACATTACGATGCTGCCAAGTTAGGTTTGCCTCGTAACTATAGCTTATTGTCAAATAACAAATTAATCGCGTAAAAGTTTTGTTTGTACATTTTTATCTCAATCAGTAAAAGAAATATGAAAATTTGAATTAAATTGTAAAATTACTGTAGAATATATTTCATACCTTTTGAATATGATTTTGAAGTTTTAATTTCATTTTTTTAAAATTTATTTTAATTAATAAATTGATTTAACTTTAATTTATTTAATTTCTTTTTTTTTCAACTCTATTTATGTATTTAATACTAATATTATTACTTTTCTTTTTGAAAATCGGACAGAAAAATACAGCAGTAAGTGAATGAAATCTAGGTTCAGAAGTAATTTCTTAACTTAAATGTATTTTTGGCATTTCACAAGTAGCATAACAATAAGAGCCTGCATAATTATTTTCGAAACGGATTCTTAACTTCAAATAGGGTTTAAAATGTTGGGTACAATATGCGACCTCATATCGTTTCAATACCTTAAGAAATCAAACTTTAACTAATGGTATTTTTTCCTGAAATCGATACGAGAATAAAGTAACTATCATAAATAAACTCAGAAATTCCTGATACAAAAAAAATTCGCTTTGTTAAATTAAATTTAAAAAAAAAGTAATGTCTGCGAGGTTAAAAATAAAAAAAGTGAGGCGATAAAAAAAATGATAACAAAATAAAATCGATGAATAAGGAAAAAGTGAAACAAAATAAAATGGGGCATATATATTTTACTTCATTCGTCGACATACGAGAAGATTGAACGAAGGGCAAAGATCGAAACAGCGCATGCCCGTTCAGATGCGGCTTTCGAAGTTCTCTTCGTTCGTGAGAGAAATACGTACAGCTTATCGGTTAGGTGCGTCAGGCTATTTATAAGAGCAGAAAGTAGGGGGGGGGGACCCAGTTCAACACATTTTCTAGCTACTTCCTTTTTTTGCATTGAGCACTTGATACGTCTGTTTTCGATAATATGTTGTGTTAAATGGTCGTTTTTAAAAACTTTGATGTTCTCTTTCTATTCAAGTACTGTTGAAATTTGAGATTCGATTATTTAACTTTCTCCTAAGTTACATCATAGAAGCCAGGAAAAAGTTAAATGCTTTTGTCACAGTTAAAGTGTTTAACATCAGTTGAAAACAATGCGTGTTCTTTCAATATTACAAAAGTATTTACTTTAAATCAGAGAACAAATGCGTGTGAAACCGGGATTACCATTCTTAGTAAATAGGACAAACGTTAAAAAGAATAAACTGAAGAACTGTGTTGGAAACTTTTGAATTTTATGACCTTTTTAAAGATTTGTGTTTAATTTCTTTTACACTTAATTTTCCTTCGAAAAATAACTGATTTTGTGCATAAGATCCCCCCCCTTTAAATAAAACAAATACCCTTTTAAAAAACCGACACATATTTAAGAGAAAGTTGCTCTCTAAAAGAAATTTAAACAAGCTCTTTACTTATGGCAAAGAAAACTTTTTGTCATGCTGTGAATTCATTAAAATGTTAATTTCTAAGTATTTTCATACTTCGTTTATAACTTCATAATTTTACAGCTCAGATAGACCTCAGAGAGATATTCGTTACAACTTCAGTTCAGCAATGTATATTAATTTCGTTATATAACAGAAATCAGGTTATAGAAGTTTCTCAATTTGGGAAAAACAAATGATGGGAAAACAGGCCTTAAGTATTTTTTCTCTTTCACTGTTGCAACATTAAAAGAAAACTTTTATTGTTAAAATGTTAAACCTATGCTGCACGCATTTTTACAAATTATTGAGGGAAAAAAAAAGCTTGATGTAATTAGAAATAACACCAGCAGTTGGATACCACATTAACAAAGGTCCACATTTAAGTAATTTTTACCTGCTTCACCAGTTTATCTCGTCCATTAAAATAACCTTGATGAGTTGTCAACAGACAAGAAAATTAAAGAAGGTGAATGACATATTATTTTTCTTTAAAAATATTTTTAGCTTATAAAATCTCAGCATGAGTTAGTAAAATAAAAGGTAGTTGCAGCAGCAACTGATGAAAACTTAACCTTCTAGAATAGAATGTGCCCCAAATTTTACTTTTACTAACCGCAAGCCAAAATATTTATTTATTCTTTACTTGTGCATTATATTCCGCATAACAGGTTTTTCAATGCAAAAAAATGTGAGCTGTTGGGTCTAAGAACATCCGGCAAAAACGAAGGTAGTGAAACCTGTGTTAGTTGACCACTTGCGGTGCACTACTTTAGTGGTCAACTTAAACAGGTGGTCAAATTACAAAGGTTGATTTATATGATTAGGGCTAATTCCGTGCCTGAAAACAGCGGTCAACTTAGACAGGTGGTCAACTTACAAGAGTGATCAACTTCACAGGTTTTACTCCCCTTGTAAGAACAAACGAAGTGCCTGCAATATTTCAAATTTATGCCCCCCCCCCCTTTCCAATGTTGTAGTTTGAATTTTTACAGCTTTTCTGTCTGAAATTAGATTTAACGTACATATTGAAGCAAAATATAAGATTTTTGCCAGCATTTTCAGCGAAAATAAATGTTGGAAATTCGGAGAAAAACGGACTTTCTTTGATTAGATGGCGGTAAGATGCATTACAAAATCGGTATTTGGATTCTCATTCTAAAAAGAATTTCGAAGATATTTATAATCTGCTAACAAAGGTCACGAGGAAACAACTCAATAATATCGCGATTTTGTTCAGAGGCACTTTTTTATATCTTATTTGTACTAAATCTGATAAGTCAAAATACCAAATGACAAATCGACTAAGTACTCAAAGAGAGATAAGATTTCATTAGCAAAATTTTGAACGAGAGCGATGGAAAATTCAGACTTATAAGGCGGGCTCCTCCCGAGAAATTAACAGATTTAAGCATTCGACAACCTTCAGGAATGAGATTACGAAGTGGAAAAAATATAAAAAAAGACTCCGCCATACAGCGGTAGAAATAAACACACACGCCATCCGCAGTGTTATTACCGCTACGCAAAAGCAGAGAGCATACGGTGAAAAGAATGGAGTAAATTTCTTTTAATACTTTTCTTGTTGGTGTTCTT